>NW_028257124.1:0-59693 GCF_035046125.1 Drosophila serrata | reverse complement strand
GCCGATCCAAATCCCGGGAGTTGCCATCTAACACCTTTGCTCCACCGAAACAAGAAATACCAGATCCTGTAGCGTATCCAACACTCGGACTTGAAGTGTGGTAATGAGCTTACTCGAAAGTGGTGGTGTTTTATTCTGTTGAGGAGTAGTACAAACTTAGAATTAACCTCAACCTATTTCCCTTTTACATACCGCAGTATCTCCTCCCTTCTCTGCTGGGATCGCCGATCGGAATAACCGTGGCGCCGAACTTAACATAGCGTTCGGCCATAAACAGTGCGGCCAATTACAAACATAGTTCAAATACCGAATACATACTTAACGAAGGTTCGCCTTAGTGGCGCGTAATTCAAACTTGACTGACTATCGATATTCTAGCGGGTTAGCTTATCCGTTCCGCGACATCCCCGCCCCCGTGAAGCAGCCGCATTCACCACATCCAGAACAGCTAGCTTCGAAGCAGGACGAATCATCCTGGCTCGATCGTCAGTCCGTACCGCCGCTCGCCTGGGCACTCCATCTACTCCAGTGAACACCTCCTCCACGTTTCCTCGTTTCCACTCTCAACGTGGTATGGCCGGATCGCAGATGAACACTAAGTCTCCTCGGCGCAGGGGCTCGACTTGTGAGCACCATTTCTCCCTGCGCACAAGAGTAGGCAGGTACTCGTGCACCCATCGCTTCCAGAAGCGGTCTCGCATCATCCTGGCCAGTCGCCACTGCTTCTTCGTGGCGCACCTCTCCAACGGCTGTCCATTGTCTCCGGGTAGATCCGGCAGATTGGGTACTCCTCTCAGCAAGTCGTTGGGAGTCAGTGGAGCCTCCTGGTCCACAGTGACTGGCAGATGCGTTAGTGTGCGGGAATTTACTATGTTCTCCGCCTCGATCAACAGGTTCTCCAGAACATGTTCCATGGGAGCCAGCTCCCTCATCGTATGTGCCAGCACCTTCTTGACGCACTGGACCATCCTTTCCCAGGCGCCACCCTCAGCTGGGTTCGCTGGGCAGTTGAATATCCACTCGATTCCTTTGGACGACAGCTCGCCCTGGATCTTCTCTGGCTCGAAAACCTCGTTGAATCTCCTGGCCTCTCGATTGGCTCCAACGAAGTTTTTCCCATTATCGCTCCTCATCTTGACCACCGGTCCTCGCCGGCTCATGAAGTTCCTCATAGCGATGATGCAGGAGTCTGTAGATAAATCATGGGCCATCTCCAAATGGATGGCCCTCGTGGTTAAGCAGGTGAACAGTGCCACCCACCTCTTCTCGATGCGACGTCCAATCGTCACATGCAACGGTCCAAAATAATCCAAGCCCGTGTGCTTGAATGGCCATCCGTTGGCTTCCAGTCGGTCCCCAGGCAAAGGACCCATTATTGGCTGCATCGGCTGTGCCCTCCGCAGCTTGCAGATCTGGCAGTCAGCCACCACCTTCCGTAGCAGCCTCCGTAAGTTCGTTATCCAGAACTTCTTCCGTATCTCGCCTATGGTCGCATCGTGGTTCTGATGGCCCATCTTCTGGTGGTAGTGGTGTACCACCATCACCGTCAGCGTGTGTCTGTGGGACAGTATAATGGGGCGCCCTCGCAGTTGGCTGCCTTCTTTCGAGATCCTTCTAGCTTTGTCCCTCTCTTCTCCGGAGAACGCTTCACTTTGCGACTGCCGGATCATTATCCGCTCCGCGTTGGCGCATTCGTTTGCCGTGAGTCCATACTTCTCACGGTCGCTATACTGGCACCGGCATCGTCGGACGAATCTAAGAACCCAGGCCGTGGTCCTTACCAGCCGGTTGTAGTTTGAGAACCTCTGGAATGATATAAAAAATCCGTTTGCAGTCACTAACGCAAACTCACATGGCATCTCTTTCTCGTCGGTGGCTCTCGTGCAGCCACTACCATTAGAGGAGCTCTCTGGCCAATTCTCTTCTGGTTCCCGCAGGAACGTCGGCCCGCGTATCCATCGTGACCCTTGACTGAGGTCCACATGGCGTTGCGGCCTGGTTGCGTCATCTGCTACGTTCTCGGCAATTGGTAGCCATCTCCATTGGGATACTTCCGTCGACTCCAGGATTTCTGCCACCCGGTTTCCAACAAACTGTTTATACCGCCGGTGGGTGCTGCTTATCCAGTGCAGCACTGTCTTAGAATCCGTCCAGAGTACGTATCTGCTTATCTCTACACTGTGTTCCTGTTTCACAGTGTTCATCAGACGTATTCCCAGCACGGCTGCCTGTAGTTCCAATCTCGGGACTGACATTGTCCTCATCGGAGCACTTTTCGTTTTGGCACATACGAAATGCACCCGCACGTCGTCGTTTGCGTAAGTGGACCGCCAATACGCCGTCGCAGCAAACGCCGACTGGCTGGAGTCCACGAAGACGTGCAGCTGGAGTGCTCGTACTCCTCCAGTACCAAAATAGTAGCGTGGACATCGGAACTTCTTCACATAGCTCATCTGTTGCCGCCAGCTCTCAAATGCCGTGGCTAGCTCGTCTGGCAATGGCTCGTCCCATGTGACCCATGTTTTCGCCAAATCTCTCGCATAAGTAGCTTGGCGGTTACCATGTAGCAGCTCAAGAACCCAATCGGATCAAACGTGAACATCACCAAGCTGAGGAACTCCCTCTTGATAGGGACACGTTCCCCCGTCATCACGCTGCTGGGAACCCGATGGTACTTGACGCTGAATCTGAAGTCATCTGTAGCCGGGTGCCAATACATGCCCAATACCTTCTGCTCGGATTCGGTCCACACGACGTTCTTGTTGGTGCCTAACGGATTTAAGGCTCTGACCAATTTCGCCAAGCTAGAAGAAAACCGACACAAATCAAAACCGGCACTTGCGTGTATCTCTCTTACTCGTTTTGAGACGGCTATAGCTTCATCCTCGTCTGCGAAGCTATCTACGTAATCGTCCACGTAGTGGTACTCATTAATAGCCAGGACCGCCTGGGGATCAGTGTGCACGTGCCTTGAAGCATTTACAGTCTTCACGTGCTGCGCTGAGCATGGCGAACAAGCTGCTCCAAACGTCATCACTGTCATCTCGTAGATCTCCGGGTCTTTGCGGTCATCTCCGTGCCTCCACAAGAATCTCTGGGCGCATCTATCTTGTGGCTGCATCAATACCTGGTGGAACATCTCCTTGATGTCCGCAAAGACTCCCACGGCTCCTTCCCTAAAGTGGAAGAGGACAGCCGGGAGTGACTTGTAGTTCTGGGGGCCTTTCAGTAGTGCTGAATTCAGGGATACGCCGTTCACTTTGGCTGCTGCATCGAAAACTAGACGGATCTTCCCAGGCTTGTTTGGGTTTTCGACCCCGAAGTGCGGCAGGTACCACAACTTGTCACGGTTACCATAAGTGACCTCCTGCTGCTCTAGTCGTCGTGCGTATCTCTTCTTGACGTAGTCATCCATGATCGCATTGTAGGCCTGCGCGAAGTTCGCATCGCGCTTCATTTTCCGTTCGATGTTGACGAGTCGCCGTAGTGCCATGTTGGCTGCTATGGAAGGATGATGAGACGAGACTG
Source organism: Drosophila serrata (assembly GCF_035046125.1). Classification (NCBI taxonomy): domain Eukaryota; kingdom Metazoa; phylum Arthropoda; class Insecta; order Diptera; family Drosophilidae; genus Drosophila; species Drosophila serrata. The sequence continues at coordinate 56,165 of NW_028257124.1, read as the reverse complement.
CCAGACAGTTGGCAGTCTCGTCTCGTCATCCTTCAATAGCAGCCCAGTCTGGTATCGTTGACCTATCCGTTTAGTCGTCCTCTCCAAGATGCCCAGAGCCCGTTCATCGTCGCTGGCTGCGACCGGTGGCGCTGGCTTCACTCCGAAGTTCTCTATTTCGAAATAATCGCTGACCATCTTCTCCAGAGCGTCATCCTGGGTAACGGCTAGTAGGCACGATCTCTCCGTCAGTGGACTCGCTTGGCGTCTCACTGGTCCATATACTACCCATCCTAATTTGGTAGCTGCTGCGTATGGTCCTCCTGCGCCGAACCTTCTGGTCTGCAGGGGAATTCCTAGGTGCGCGTGATCCAGTCCAATAAGGATCCTTGGCTCTGCATTGTTGTACGGCTTCACTGGTAGGCGTGCGCTCGCCCTTGCCGTCTTGACATCTTCCCGACGTAAACTCTGCATCGGAAGACTCAGGTTGCTTACTGCGTATACGTTCCTTAAACCGTGCCGCTTCGGTTTGCCCGCTTCACTGATCTGCAGGCTAACCCTCTTCGTAGGTTCTCTGGCGGACTTACCGCCAAACCACTGCACGTTTAGTTGTCGACTCTCACCCTTTAGGTGTAGGCTTCGGACGAGCTCGTCGTCTATGAGTGTCACAGACGATCCCTCGTCGAGCAGTGCGTACGTGTCCCACCTGTTGCTTCTCCCCGTACAGCGTCACGGGCAGAACTCGGAACAGCAGGTGGCCTCCATCCGAATCGACACAACTAAGGTTTCGATGCGGCGTCTCCTGGCCGCTTTGATTCTCATTTTCCATGCGCCCAGCGCTTCTCAGGCTTGTTGCTTGGGCCATGGAAATGTTGCTCATTGTTGGATCCGCTGACTGTGGCATCCGCTTGCGTTGGCTGATGACCTCTTGTGGCTCCCGTCTGTGGTTGCTCCGTAGCTCCCTCCTGTGGCCACCGTTTGACTGTTGTGACCGTCTGGGGCAAGCAAGTAGTGATGCTTCCTCTGGCATCCGTAGACGTTGCACTTACGGCTCCTCTTGCAGAACCGTACCATGTGCTCGGTTCCAAGGCACGCGAACCAGATCCGCCGCTTCTTGGCGAACTCCAATCGCGTCCTGACAGGGGCTTTGTTGAATTCCTTGCAATCCTTGATTGCGTGTTGCCCTTCACACATGAGGCAACCTCTGGGGTGGTCATTATACCCCTTCTGTTCCATGTCTTCCTGATGCTCACTATGCATCGGAAGCTCCAGATTCGTGTTTGCATGTAACACCCTTCGCTTTGGGGTTTTACTGCTTACGTCCGTAATGGTGCATACCAGCTTAGCGAGCTCCTTTAGCCATTCACTTAGGTGCACTATCGTCGGGTATAGTTCCATAGCGACAGCGTATCTGGCCCAGTCCAACCTCTTACTTAGGGGCAACTTGGCGATCAGCTCCTCCATCAGGGTGGGATTTCCTATATGCTGGTCGCCGTTGTCGGTTGACTGCAGAAACGCTGCAAGATTGCTCACCCTCGTGGCGAACGATACAATCCTGCCTATGTTGTGCTCCTGAATTGGCTGTAGCTCCCGCACGCTCTCCAGTTGGCTCCGGATCGATGGCTCCGGACGCCCATAGCGAAAGCGAAGCTGTTACATTACGGCCTTTACGTTGTTAGGATGAATAAGCAGTGGCTTGACTGCCGTCCTCGCTTCACCCTTCAATGCCTTCACTAGCCTTTGGTTATTTTCCAATGCTGTACACTGATAAGCCGCTGTCGTCTCCAAGAACGCGCACTGGAATATTGGCCATTCCTCTGGCTGACCTTCGAACTCTGGAAGATCAGGCAATCTACGTGGCGTCCATTCATTGGCCACACCCACTGTTCCATAGGATCCGGGTGATGGCGTGGGTAAAGCGAATCTGCGTTGTGGCTCCCGTGGTGCGTGAACATAACCTCGTTCTGGCTGCACCGTGGCCGTCACGCAACATGGCGAGTACTTACAGTTTACAGTCTGTCCGTGTGACTCGTTGCCCTATTGCCGCATTACCACTCAAATATGGCGGCAAACTTCCACTCAATTGTGGCGGCAGATTTGCACTCAATTGTGCCGGCAACTGTTCATCATAAGATGGCGTTACTGACGCTAGTGGTCCCGTTGGCAGATTTTCACTCAAGAGCTGCCTTACCATATTCGCCGCACCGCTCACTCCGACGCCACTCGACCCGTTCCTAACGGGATTCCTGGCGGGCGCCGCAAGTCCTTCATTTGCCCTTGCCTGTTGGAGCTCCTTCTCTAGATTTGCGTTCCTTGCCATAAGCTTCGCAATCTGTGAAGTCGTGGGGTCCACATCCTGTCCCAGCGCTTCGGCCTGGGCAGGTCCAGTGGTGCGTTTTACCCCGATTCCTTCCTCTGGAGTCCGTGGCCGCTGCGGGCCACCGTCTGCATACGCCAAGCCGGCCGGTGTGCCGGATGCTGCAGATGTGGTCGTAGCTGCGGTAACCTCAGGTTGATTAAGTCTGGGGCTCCGTCTGGGCGAATGTGTCGTCGGTATATCACGCGTTTAACTCCGTACGTGTTTCCAAATGCCGTTAGAGTTCCGACTCTAATGCGAATTAAGATGCGAACTCAAAGAATGCGCATAAAAGAATGACGCCGATCCAAATCCCGGGAGTTGCCATCTAACACCTTTGCTCCACCGAAACAAGAAATACCAGATCCTGTAGCGTATCCAACACTCGGACTTGAAGTGTGGTAATGAGCTTACTCGAAAGTGGTGGTGTTTTATTCTGTTGAGGAGTAGTACAAACTTAGAATTAACCTCAACCTATTTCCCTTTTACATACCGCAGTATCTCCTCCCTTCTCTGCTGGGATCGCCGATCGGAATAACCGTGGCGCCGAACTTAACATAGCTTTCGGCCATAAACAGTGCGGCCAATTACAAACATAGTTCAAATACCGAATACATACTTAACGAAGGTTCGCCTTAGTGGCGCGTAATTCAAACTTGACTGACTATCGATATTCTAGCGGGTTAGCTTATCCGTTCCTATATATCATATAGCTCCCATTATAACGATCAAAGTATTAGTACAATTAAAAATTATGACTTTTTCAGTTTTCAACAGCTTTTGATCAAATTGCCATTTTATATTACCTAACAATTTTGTTTACTTTTTGTTTTAATCTGTCTAATATATCCTATAGCTCCCATAGGAACGGTCGAGAAATTAATAAAATTAAAAAATATATACTACAATTTTGTTGACATTTTTTTTTGAAAATCGGACTGGTATATCCTCCCATAGGAACGATCGAGAAATTAATAAAATTAAAAATTACAACTTGTTCAATTTTCAACTGAATGTGATCAAATTTGAGATATAGCCATTTCATATTATTCTACAATTTTGTGTAAAATGTTATGAAAATTTGACTACTATATCCCATAGCTCCCAAAGGAATGATCGAGAAATTGCTTATTGCTTTTTCAGTTTTAAACTGAATTTGATCAAATTTGAGATATAGCCATTTCATATTACTCTTCAATTTTGTTTACATTTTTTTTTTTTGAAAATCGGACTACTATATCCTATAGCTCCCGTAGGAACGATTGATAAATTAATAAAACTAAAAATTATATGATTTTCAGTTTTCAACTGAATGTGATCAAATTTGCCGTCAAATAGCCGTTTCATATTACTCTACAGTTTTGTGTACAATTTTATGAAAATCGGACTACTATATCCTATAGCTCCCATAGGAACGATCGAGAAATTAAGAAAATTAAAAATTATATTTTTTTCAGTTTTAACTGAATGTGATCAAATTTGAGATATAGCCATTTCATATTATTCTACAATTTTGTGTACAATTTTATGAAAATCGAACAAATATATCCTATAGCTCCCATAGGAACGATCGAGAAATTAATAAAATTAAAAATTATTGCTTTTTTAGTTTTCAACTGAATGTGATCAAATTTGTGATGCAGCCATTTCATATTATTCTACAATTTTGTGTACAATTTTATGAAAATCGAACAAATATATCCTATAGCTCCCATAGGAACGATCGAGAAATTAATAAAATTAAAAATTATTGCTTTTTTAGTTTCCAACTGAATGTGATCAAATTTGTGATGCAGCCATTTCATATTATTCTACAATTTTGTTTACTTTTTTTTTTAATCTGTCTACTTTATTCTATAGCTTCCATAGAAACGATCGAGAAATTAATAAAATTAAAAATTATACCTTTTTCAGTTTTCAACTGAATGTGATCAAATTTGAGATATAGCCATTTCATATTACTCTACAATTTTGTGTACAATTTTATGAAAATCGAACAAATATATCCTATAGCTCCCATAGGAACGATCGAGAAATTAATAAAATTAAAAATTATTGCTTTTTTAGTTTTCAACTGAATGTGATCAAATTTGTGATGCAGCCATTTCATATTATTCGACAATTTTGTGTACAATTTTATGAAAATCGGACTACTATATCCTATAGCTCCCATAGGAACGATCGAGAAATTAATAAAATTAAAAATTATATCATTTTCAGTTTTCAAATGAATTTGATCAAATTTGAGATATAGCCATTTCATATTACTCTACAATTTTGTTTACTTTTTTTTTAATCTGTCTACTTTATTCTATAGCTTCCATAGAAACGATCGAGAAATTAATAAAATTAAAAATTATACCTTTTTCAGTTTTCAACTGAATGTGATCAAATTTGAGATATAGCCATTTCATATTATTCTACAATTTTGTGTACAATTTTATGAAAATCGAACAAATATATCCTATAGCTCCCATAGGAACGATCGAGAAATTAATAAAATTAAAAATTATTGCTTTTTTAGTTTTCAACTGAATGTGATCAAATTTGTGATGCAGCCATTTCATATTATTCTACAATTTTGTGTACAATTTTATGAAAATCGGACTACTATATCCTATAGCTCCCATAGGAACGATCGAGAAATTAATAAAATTAAAAATTATATCATTTTCAGTTTTCAAATGAATTTGATCAAATTTGAGATATAGCCATTTCATATTACTCTACAATTTTGTTTACTTTTTTTTAATCTGTCTACTTTATTCTATAGCTTCCATAGAAACGATCGAGAAATTAATAAAATTAAAAATTATACCTTTTTCAGTTTTCAACTGAATGTGATCAAATTTGAGATATAGCCATTTCATATTACTCTACAATATTGTGTTTAGTATTGTGAAAATCGGACTGCTATACCATATAGCTCCCATTATAACGGTCAAAGTATTAATACAATTAAAATTTATGACTTTTTCAGTTTTCAACAGAATTGGATCAAATTTAAAATATTTTCATTTTATATTACCTTACAATTTTATTTACTTTTGTTTACTATATCCTCTAGCTCCCATAGGAACGATCGAGAAATTAATAAAATTAAAAATTATACCTTTTTCAATTTTCAACTGAATGTGATCAAATTTGTGATATAGCCATTTCATATTACTCTACAAGTTTGTGTACAATTTTATGAAAATCTGTTTCTATATACCATAGCTTCCATAGGAACGATCGATAAATTAATACAATTAAAAATTATTGCTTTTTCAGTTTTCAACAGAATGTGATCAAATTTGTGATACAGCCATTTCATATTACACTTCAATTTTGTGTAACATTTTATGAAAATCGAACAACTATATCCTATAGCTCCCATTAGAACGATCAAGATATTAATAAAATTAAAAATTATATCATTTTCAGTTTTCAACTGAATTTGATAAAATGTAAGATAAAGCCATTTCATATTACTCTACAATTTTGTTTACTTTTTTTTTAATCTGTCTACTTTATTCTATAGCTTCCATAGAAACGATCGAGAAATTAATAAAATTAAAAATTATACCTTTTTCAGTTTTCAACTGAATGTGATCAAATTTGAGATATAGCCATTTCATATTACTCTACAATATTGTGTTTAGTATTGTGAAAATCGGACTGCTATACCATATAGCTCCCATTATAACGGTCAAAGTATTAATACAATTAAAATATATGACTTTTTCAGTTGTCAACAGAATTGGATCAAATTTAAAATATTTTCATTTTATATTACCTTACAATTTTATTAACTTTTGTTTACTTTATCCTATAGCTCCCATAGGAACGATCGAGAAATTAATAAAATTAAAAATTATACCTATTTCAATTTTCAACTGAATGTGATCAAATTTGTGATATAGCCATTTCATATTACTCTACAAGTTTGTGTAAAATTTTATGAAAATCTGCTACTATATACCATAGCTGCCATAGGAACGATCGATAAATTAATACAATTAAAAATTATTGCTTTTTCAGTTTTAAACTGAATGTGATCAAATTTGAGATATAGCCATTTCATATTACTCTACAATATTGTGTTTAATATTATGAAAATCTGACTACTTTATCATATAGCTCCCATTAGAACGATCAAAGTATTAATACAATTAAAAATTATGACTTTTTCAGTTTTCAACAGAATTTGATCAAATTTAAAATATTGCCAATTTATATTATCTTACAATTTTGTTTACTTCTTTTTTAATCTGTCTACTATAGCCTATAGCTCCCATAGGAACGATCGAGAAATTAATAAAATTAAAAATTATACCTTTTTCAATTTTCAACTGAATGTGATCAAATTTGTGATATAGCCATTTCATATTACTCTACAAGTTTGTGTAAAATTTTATGAAAATCTGCTACTATATACCATAGCTCCCATAGGAACGATCGATAAATTAATACAATTAACAATTATTGCTTTTTCAGTTTTCAACTGAATTTGATCAAATTTGAGATATAGCTATTTCATATTACTCTACAATTTTGTGTACAATTTTATGAAAATCGGACAACTATATCCTATAGATCCCATAGGAACGATCAAGAAATTAATAAAATTAAAAATTATACCTTTTTCAGTTTTTAACTGAATGTGATCAAATTTGAGATATAGCCATTTTATATTACTCTACAATTTTGTGTTTAATACTGTGAAAATCGGACTGCTATATCATATAGCTCCCATTATAACGATCAAAGTATTAATATAATTAAAAATTATGACTTTTTCAGTTTTCAACAGAATTTGATCAAATTTAAAATATTGCCATTTTATATTACCTTACAATTTTGTTTACTTTTTTTTTTTAATCTGTCTAATATATCCTATAGCTCCCATAGGAACGATCAAGAAATTAATAAATTTAAAAAATATACCTTTTTCAGTTTTAAACTGAATGTGATCAAATTTGAGATATAGGCATTTCATATTACTCTACAATATTGTGTTTAGTATTGTGAAATTCGGACTGCTATATCATATAGCTCCCATTATAACGGTCAAAGTATTAATACAATTAAAAATAATGACTTTTTCAGTTTTCAACAGAATTTGATCAAATTTAAAATATTGCCAATTTATATTATCTTACAATTTTGTTTACTTCTTTTTTAATCTGTCTACTATAGCCTATAGCTCCCATAGGAACGATCGAGAAATTAATAAAATTAAAAATTATACCTTTTTCAATTTTCAACTGAATGTGATCAAATTTGTGATATAGCCATTTCATATTACTCTACAAGTTTGTGTAAAATTTTATGAAAATCTGCTACTATATACCATAGCTCCCATAGGAACGATCGATAAATTAGTACAATTAAAAATTATTGCTTTTTCAGTTTTCAACTGAATTTGATCAAATTTGACATATAGCCATTTCATATTACTCTACAATTTTGTGTACAATTTTATGAAAATCGGACAACTATATCCCATAGCTCCCAAGGAATGATCGAAAATCGAATACAATTAAAAATTATACCTTTTTCAGTTTTAAACTGAATTTGATGAATTTTGAGATATAGCCATTTCATATTACTCTTCAATTTTGTTTAAATTTTTTTATGAAAATCGGACTACTTTATCCTATAGCTCCCTTAGGAACGATTGAGAATGTAATAAAACTTAATATTATATCATTTTCAGTTTTCAACTGAATGTGAACAAATTTGTGATATAGCCATTTCATATTACTCTACAATTTTGTGTTTAATATGAAAATCTGACTACTTTATCATATAGCTCCCATTAGAACGATCAAAGTATTAATACAATTAAAAATTATGACTTTTTCAGTTTTCAACAGAATTTGATAAAATTACCTTACAATGTTGTTTACTTTTTTTTTAATCTGTCTACTATATCCTATAGCTCCCATAGTAACGATCGAGAAATTAATAAAATTAAAAATTATACCTATTTCAATTTTCAACTGAATGTGATCAAATTTGTGATATAGCCATTTTATATTACTCTACAATTTTGTGTAAAAATTTATGAAAATCTGCTACTATATACCATAGCTCCCATAGGAACGATCGATAAATTAATACAATTAAAAATTATTGCTTTTTCAGTTTTCAACTGAATTTGAACAAATTTGAGATATAGCCATTTCATATTACTCTACAATTTTGTTTACTTTTTTTCTTAATCTGTCTTCTTTATCCTATAGCTCCCATAGGAACGATCGAGAAATTAATAAAATTAAAAATTATACCTATTTCAATTTTCAACTGAATGTGATCAAATTTGTGATATAGCCATTTCATATTACTCTACAAGTTTGTGTACAATTTTACGAAAATCTGCTACTATATACCATAGCTCCCATAGGAACGATCGATAAATTAATACAGTTAAAAATTATTGCTTTTTCAGTTTTCAACTGAATTTGATCAAATTTGAGATATAGCCATTTCATATTACTCTACAATTTTGTTTACTTTTTTTCTTAATCTGTCTTCTTTATCCTATAGCTCCCATAGGAACGATCGAGAAATTAATAAAAATAAAAATTATACCTTTTTCAGATTTCAACTGAATGTGATCAAATTTGAGATATAGCCATTTCATATTACTCTACAATTTTGTGTTTAATACTGTGAAAATCGGACTGCTGTATCATATAGCTCCCATTATAACGGTCAAAGTATTAATACATTATTAATTAATAAAATTAAAAATTATACCTATTTCAATTTTCAACTGAATGTGATCAAATTTGTGATATAGCCGTTTCATATTACTCTACAAGTTTGTGTAAAATTTTATGAAAATCTGCTACTTTATACCATAGCACCCATAGGAACGATCGATAAATTAATACAATTAAAAATTATTGCTTTTTCAGTTTTCAACTGAATTTGATCAAATTTGACATATAGCCATTTCATATTACTCTACAATTTTGTGTTTAATATTATGAAGATCTGACTACTTTATCATATAGCTCCCATTAGAACGATCAAAGTATTCATACAATTAAAAATTATGACTTTTTCAGTTTTCAACAGAATTTGATCAAATTTAAAATAATGCGAATTTATATTACCTAACAATTTTTTTTGTTTTTTTTTTAATCTGTCTACTATATCCTATAGCTCCCATAGTAACGATCGAGAAATTAATAAAATTAAAAATTATACCTATTTCAATTTTCAACTGAATGTGATCAAATTTGTGATTAGCCATTTCATATTACTCTACAATTTTGTGTACAATTTTATGAAAATCAGACAACTATATCCTACAACTCCCATAGAAACGATCGAGAAATTAATACATTTTAAAATTATAACTTTATTAGTTTTCAACTAAATTTGATCAAATTTGAGATATAGCCATTTTATATTACTCTTCAATTTTGTTTAAAATTTTTTATGAAAATCTGACTACTTTATCCTATAGCTCCCGTACGAACGATTGAGAAAGTAATAAAACTTAATATTATATCATTTTCAGTTTTCAACTGAATTTGAACAAATTTGTGATATAGCCATTTCATATTACTCTACAATTTTGTGTTTAATATTATGAAAATCAGACTACTTTATCATATAGCTCCCATTATAACGGTCAAAGTATTAATACAATTAAAAATTAAGACTTTTTCAGTTTTCAACAGAATTTGATAAAATTACCTTACAATGTTGTTTACTTTTTTTTTAATCTGTCTACTATATCCTATAGCTCCCATAGTAACGATCGAGAAATTAATAAAATTAAAAATTATACCTTTTTCAATTTTCAACTGAATTGATCAAATTTGTGATATAGCCATTTTATATTACTCTACAAGTTTGTGTACAATTTTATGGAAATCTGCTACTATATACCATAGCTCCCATAGTAACGATCGATAAATTAATACAATTAAAAATTATTGCTTTTTCAGTTTTCAACTGAATTTGATCAAATTTGAGATATAGCCATTTCATATTACTCTACAATTTTGTTTACTTTTTTTCTTAATCTGTCTTCTTTATCCTATAGCTCCCATAGGAACGATCGAAAATTAATTCAATTAAAAATTATGACTTTTTCAGTTTTCAACAGAATTTGATCAAATTTAAAATAATGCCAATTTATATTACCTAACAATTTTGTTTACTTTTTTTTTTAATCTGTCTACTATATCCTATAGCTCCCATAGTAACGATCGAGAAATTAATAAAATTAAAAATTATACCTTTTTCAATTTTCAACTGAATGTGATCAAATTTGTGATATAGCCATTTCATATTACTCTACAAGTTTGTGTAAAATTTTATGAAAATCTGCTACTATATACCATAGCTCCCATAGGAACGATCGATAAATTAATACAATTAAAAATTATTGCTTTTTCAGTTTTCAACTGAATTTGATCAAATTTGAGATATAGCCATTTCATATTACTCTACAATTTTGTTTACTTTTTTTCTTAATCTGTCTTCTTTATCCTATAGCTCCCATAGGAACGATCGAGAAATTAATAAAATTAAAAATTATACCTTTTTCAGTTTTCAACTGAATGTGATCAAATTTGAGATATAGCCATTTCATATTACTCTACAATTTTGTGTTTATTTCTGTGAAAATCGGACTGCTATATCATATAGCTCCCATTATAAGGTCAAAGTATTAATACATTATTAATTAATAAAATTAAAAATTATACTTTTTCAATTTTCAACTGAATTTGATCAAATTTGTGATATAGCCATTTCATATTACTCTACAATTTTGCGTATAATTTTATGAAAATCCGCTACTATATACCATAGCTCCCATAGGAACGATCGATAAATTAATACAATTAAAAATTATTGCTTTTTCAGTTTTCAACTGAATTTGATCAAATTTGAGATATAGCCATTTCATATTACTCTACAATTTTGTGTACAATTTTATGAAAATCGGACAACTATATCCATAGCTCCCAAGGAATGATCGAGAAATTAATACAATTAAAAATTATTACTTTTTCAGTTTTCAACTGAATTTGATCAAATTTGAGATATAGCCATTTCATATTACTCTTCAATTTTGTTTAAAATTTTTTTGAAAATCGGACTACTTTATCCTATAGCTCCCGTAGGAACGATCTGAGAAATTAATAAAACTTAAAATTATATCATTTTCAGTTTTCAACTGAATTTGATCAAATTTTTGATATAGCCATTTCATATTACTCTTCAATTTTGTTTACATTTTTTTATGAAAATCTGACTACTTTATCCTATAGCTCCCGTAGGAACGATCGAAAAATTAATAAAACTTAATATTATATCTTTTTCAGTTTTCAACTGAATTTGATCAAATTTGTGATATAGCCATTTATATTACTCTTCAATTTTGTGTTTAATATTATGAAAATCAGACTACTTTATCATATAGCTCCCATTATAACGGTCAAAGTATTAATACAATTAAAAATTATGACTTTTTCAGTTTTCAACAGAATTTGATAAAATTTTCATTATACCTTACAATTTTGTTTACTTTTTTTTTAATCTGTCTACTATATCCTATAGCTCCCATAGTAACGATCGAGAAATTAATAAAATTAAAAATTATACCTTTTTCAATTTTCAACTGAATGCGATCAAATTTATGATATAGCCATTTCATATTACTCTACAATTTTGTGTAAAATTTTATGAAAATCTGCTACTATATACCATAGCTCCCATAGGAACGATCGATAAATTAATACAATTAAAAATTATTGCTTTTTCAGTTTTCAACTGAATTTGATCAAATTTGAGATATAGCCATTTCATATTACTCTACAATTTTGTTTACTTTTTTTTTAATCTGTCTTCTATATCCTATAGCTCCCATAGGAACGATCGAGAAATTAATAAAATTAAAAATTATACCTTTTTCAGTTTTCAACTGAATGTGATCAAATTTGAGATATAGCCATTTCATATTACTCTTCAATTTTGTGTTTAATATTGTGAAAATCGGACTGCTATATCATATAGCTCCCATTATAACGATCAAAGTATTAATACAATTAAAAATTATAACTTTTTCAGTTTTCAACTGAATTTGATCAAATTTGAGATATTGCCATTTTATATTACTCTACAATTTTGTTTACTATTTTTTTAAAATCTGCTACTATATCCTATAGCTCCCATAGGAACGATCGAGAAATTAATAAAATTAAAAATTATATCTTTTTCAGTTTTCAACCGAATTTGATCAAATTTGAGATATAGCCATTTCATATTACTCTACAATTTTGTGTTTAATATTTTGAAAATTCGGACTACTATATCCTATAGCTCCCATTAGAACGATCAAAGTATTAATACAATTAAAAATTATGTCTTTTTCAGTTTTCAACAGAATTTGATCAAATTTAAAATATTGCGAATTTATATTACCTAACAATTTTGTTTACTTTTTTTTAATCTGTCTACTATATCCTATAGCTCCCATAGGAACGATCGAGAAATTAATAAAATTAAAAATTATAGCTTTTTCAGTTTTCAACAGAATTTGATCAAATTTGTGATATAGCCATTTCATATTATTCTACAATTTTGTGTAAATTTTTTTGAAAATCGGACTACTATATCCTATAGCTCCCATAGGAACGATCGAGAAATTAATAAAATTAAAAATTATAACATTTTCAGTTTTCAACTGAATTTGATCAAATTTGAGATATAGCCATTTCATATTACTCTACAATTTTGTGTTTAATTTTGTGAAAATCGGACTACTATATCATATAGCTCCCATTATAACGATCAAAGTATTAATATAATTAAAAATTATAACTTTTTCAGTTTTCAACAGAATTTGATCAAATTTAAAATATTGCCATTTTATATTACCTTACAATTTTGTTTACTTTTTTTTTAATCTGTCTAATATATCCTATAGCTCCCATAGGAACGATCGAGAAATTAATAAAATTAAAAATTATACCTTTTTCAATTTTCAACTGAATTTGATCAAATTTGAGATATAGCCATTTCATATTACTCTACAATTTTGTGTTTAATTTTTTGAAATTCGGACTACTATATCCAATAGCTCCCATTATAACGATCAAAGTATTAATACAATTAAAAATTATAACTTTTTCAGTTTTCAACAGAATTTGATCAAATTTAAAATATTGCCAATTTATATTACCCTACAATTTTGTTTACTCTTTTTTTAATCTGCCTACTATATCCTATAGCTCCCATAGGAACGATCGAGAAAATTAATACAATTAAAAATTATACCTTTTTCAGTTTTCAACTGAATGTGATCAAATTTGTGATAAAGCCATTTCATATTACTCTACAATTTTGTGTACAATTTTATGAAAATCGAACTACTATATCCTATAGCTCCCATAGGAACGATCGAGAAATTAATAAAATTAAAAATTATAACTTTTTCAGTTTTCAAATTAATTTGATCAAATTTGGGACCTAGCCATTTCATATTACTCTACAGTTTTGTGTACAATTTTTTGTTAAAATCGGACCACTATATCCTATAGCTCCCATAGGAACGATCGAGAAATTAATAAAATTAAAAATTATACCTTTTTCAGTTTTAAACTGAATGTGATCAAATTTGAGATATAGCCATTTCATATTACTCTACAATTTTGTGTTTAATATTGTGAAAATCGGACTGCTATATCATATAGCTCCCATTATAACGATCAAAGTATTAATACAATTAAAAATTATGACTTTTTCAGTTTTCAACAGAATTTGATCAAATTTAAAATATTGCCATTTTATATTACCTTACAATTTTGTTTACTTTTTTTTTAATCCGTCTAATATATCCTATAGCTCCCATAGGAACGATCGAGAAATTAATAAAATTAAAAATTATACCTTTTTCAGTTTTCAACTGAATGTGATCAAATTTGTGATATAGCCATTTCATATTACTCTACAACTTTGTGTACAATTTTATGAAAATCTGACTACTATATACCATAGCTCCCATAGGAACGATCGAGAAATTAATACAATTAAAAATTATTGCTTTTTCAGTTTTCAACAGATTTTGATCAAATTTGAGATATAGCCATTTCATATTATTCTACAATTTTGTGTAAACTTTTATGAAAATTTGACTACTATATCCCATAGCTCCCAAAGGAATGATCGAGAATCTAATACAATTAAAAATTATTGCTTTTTCAGTTTTAAACTGAATTTGATCAAATTTGAGATATAGCCATTTCATATTACTTTTCAATTTTGTATACATTTTTTTTTTTTGAAAATCGGACTACTATATCCTATCGCTCCCGTAGGAACGATTGATAAATTAATAAAACTAAAAATTATATCATTTTCAGTTTTCAACTGAATGTGATCAAATTTGTGATACAGCCATTTCATATTATTCTACAATTTTGTGTACAATTTTATGAAAATCGAACAACTATATCCTATAGCTCCCATAGGAACGATCGAGAAATTAATAAAATTAAAAATTATAACTTTTTCAGTTTTCAACGGAATCTTATCAAATTTGAGATATAGCCATTTCATATCATTCTACAATTTTGTGTAAAATTTTATGAAAATCGGACTACTATATACTACAGCTCCCATAGGAACGATCGAGAAATTAATACAATTAAAAATTATAACTTTTTCAGTTTTCAACGGAATTTGATCAAATTTGAGATATAGCCATTTCATATTATTCTACAATTTTGTGTACAATTTTATGAAAATCGGACTACTATATCCTATAGCTCCCATAGGAACGATCGAGAAATTAATAAAATTAAAAATTATATCTTTTTCAGTTTTCAACCGAATTTGATCAAATTTGAGATATAGCCATTTCATATTACTCTACAATTTTGTGCAAAGTTTTATGAAAATCCGACTACTATATCCTGCAGCTCCCATAAGAACGATCGAGAAATTAATAAAACTTAAAAATTATATCTTTTTCAGTTTTCAACTGAATGTGATCAAATTTGAGATATAGCCATTTCATATTACTCTACAATTTTGTGTTTAATATTGTGAAAATCGGACTGCTTTATCATATAGCTCCCATTATAACGATCAAAGTATTAATACATTATTAATTAATAAATTAAAAATTATACCTTTTTCAATTTTCAACTGAATTTGATCAAATTTGTAATATTGCCATTTTATATTACCCTACCATTTTGTTTACATTTTTTTAAAATCTGACTACTATATCCTATAGCTCCCGTAGGAACGATTGATAAATTAATAAAATTAAAAATTATATCATTTTCAGTTTTCAACTGAATTTGATCAAATTTGTGATATAGCCATTTCATATTACTCTTCAATTTTGTGTACAATTTTATGAAAATCGAACTACTATATCCTATAGCTCCCATAGGAACGATCGAGAAATTAATAAAATTAAAAATTATACCTTTTTCAGTTTTCAACTGAATGTGATCAAATTTGAGATATAGCCATTTCATATTACTCTACAATTTTGTGTTTAATATTGTGAAAATCGGACTGCTATATCATATAGCTCCCATTATAACGATCAAAGTATTAATACAATTAAAAATTATGACTTTTTCAGTTTTCAACAGAATTTGATCAAATTTAAAATATTGCCAATTTATATTACCTTACAATTTTGTTTACTTTTTTTTTTAATCTGTCTACTATATCCTACAGCTCCTATAGGAACGATCGAGAAATTAATATAATTAAAAATTATAACTTTGTCAGTTTTCAACCGAATTTGATCAAATTTGAGATATAGCCATTTCATATTACTCTACAATTTTGTGTTAAGTTTTGTGAAAATCGGACTACTATATCCCATAGCTCCCATAGGAACGATCGAGAAATTAATACAATTAAAAATTATAACTTTTTCAGTTTTCAACAGAATTTGATCAAATTTGAGATATTGCCATTTCATATTACTCTACAATTTTGTTTACATTTTTTTAAAATCGGACTACTATATCCTATAGCTCCCATAGGAACGATCGAGAAATTAATAAAATTAAAAATTATACCTTTTTCAGTTTTCAACTGAATGTGATCAAATTTGTGATATAGCCATTTCATATTACTCTACAATTTTGTGTACAATTTTATGAAAATCTAACTACTATATCCTATAGCTCCCATAGGAACGATCGAGAAATTAATAAAATTAAAAATTATATCATTTTCAATTTTCAACTGAATGTGATCAAATTTGTGATATAGCCGTTTCATATTACTCTACAATTTTGTGTACAATTTTATGAAAATCGGACTACTATATGCTATAGCTCCCGTAGGAACGATCGAGAAATTAATAAAATTAAAAATTATATCATTTTCAGTTTTCAACTGAATGTGATCAAATTTGTGATATAACCATTTCATATTACTCTACAATTTTGTGTTTAATATTGTGAAAATCGGACTGCTATATCATATAGCTCCCATTATAACGATCAAAGTATTAGTACAATTAAAAATGACGACTTTTTCAGTTTTCAACAGATTTTGATCAAATTTAAAATATTGCCAATTTATATTACCTTACAATTTTGTTTACTTTTTTTTTTTAATCTGTCTACTATATCCTATAGCTCCGATAGGAACGATCGAGAAATTAATAAAATTAAAAATTATATACATTTTCAGTTTTCAACTGAATGTGATCAAATTTGTGATATAACCATTTTATATTACTCTACAATTTGTGTTTAATATTGTGAAAATCGGACTGCTATATCGTATAGCTCCCATTATAACGATCAAAATATTAATACAATTAAAAAATTATGACTTTTTCAGTTTTCAACAGAATTTGATCAAATTTAAAATATTGCAAATTTATGTTACTCTTACAATTTTGTTGTACTTTTTTTTTAATCTGTCTACTATATCCTATAGCTCCGATAGGAACGATTACGAAATTAATAAAATTAAAAATTATATCTTTTTCAGTTTTCAACTGAATGTGATCAAATTTGAGATATAGCCATTTCATATTACTCTACAATTTTGTTAAAATATTTTTTTTTTGAAAATCTGACTACTATATCCTATAGCTCCCATAGGAAGGATCGAGAAATTAATACAATTAAAAATTATTAATTTTTCAATTTTCAACAAATTTGATCAAATTTGAGATATAGCCATTTCATATCATTCTACAATTTTGTGTTTAATATTATGAAAATCGGTCTACTTTATCATATAGCTCTCATTAGAACGGTCAAAGTATTAATACAATTAAAAAGTATGACTTTTCCAGTTTTCAACAGAATTTGATCAAATTTAAATATATTGCCAATTTATATTACCTTACAATTTTGTTTACTTTTTTATACCCTTGCAGGGTATTATAATTTCAGTCAGAAGTTTGCAACGCAGTGAAGGAGGCACCTCCGACTATATAAAGTATATATATTCTTGATCAGGATCAACAGCCGTCGATCTTGCCATGTCCGTCTGTCCGTCTGTCCTTCTGTCCGTCTGTCCGTCTGTCCGTTTCTACGCAAACTAGTCTCTCAGTTTTGAAGCTATCTGAATGAAACTTTGTAGTTAGCCTTCTATATACTCTCACTCGTATATATGTCGGAACGGGCCGGATCGGACGACTATATCATATAGCTGTCCGTCTGCCCTTCTGTCCGTCTGTCCGTCTGTCCTTCTGTCCGTCTGTCCGTCTGTCCGTCTGTCCGTCTGTCCGTTTCTACGCAAACTAGTCTCTCAGTTTTGAAGCTATCTGAATGAAACTTTGTAGTTAGCCTTCTATATACTCTCACTCGTATATATGTCGGAACGGGCCGGATCGGACGACTATATCATATAGCTGCCATAGGAATGATCGGAAAATTTTTACAAAAAAATTTTTAACTTTTTCAGTTTTCAATAGAATTGGATCAAATTTGAGATATAGCCATTTTACTATACTCTACAATTTTGCATAAAATTTTATGAAAATCGGACTACTATATCATATAGCTCCCATAGGAACGATCGAGAAATTAATACAATTAGATTTATAACCTTTTTAGTTTTCAACTGATTTTCATCAAATTTTAGGTATAGGCATTTTATATTAGTCTTAAATTTTGTGTCAAATTTCATGAAAATCGGACTATTATATCATATAGGTGCCATACAAACGATCGCTTGATGTAGAGGAAAAATGAAAATCTTTGAATGTAAAACTGCAAATATAATATGTATAGGTGAATACAATGAAAGCAGGTATTACTTCATTGTTTTTTAACACAAATATATATCATTTATATTGTATGGTTTTTTATTCATAGAAGTTCTATCTGCAAGGGTATATAAACTTCGGCGTGCCGAAGTTAGCTTCCTTTCTTGTTTTTTAATCTGTCTACTATATCCTATAGCTCCCATACGAACGATCGAGAAATTAATAAAATTAAAAATTATGACTCTTTCAGTTTTCAACAGAATTTGATCAAATTTCAAATATTGCCAATTTATATTACCCTACAATTTTGATTACTTTTTTTTTGAATCTGTCTACTATATCCAATAGCTCCCATAGGAACGATCGAGAAATTAATAAAATTAAAAATTATACCTTTTTCAATTTTCAACTGAATGTGATCAAATTTGTGATGTAGCCCTTTCATATTACTCTACAAGTTTGTGTACAATTTTATGAAAATCTGACTACTATATACCATAGCTCTCATAGGAACCATCGAGAAATTAATACAATTAAAAATTATTGCTTTTTCAATTTTCAACTGAATTTGATCAAATTTGAGATATAGCCATTTCATATTACTCCACAGTTTTGTTTACATTTTTTTTTTTATGAAAATCGGACTACTATATCCAATAGCTCCCATAGGAATGATCGAGAAATTAAAAAAATTAAAAATTATACCTTTTTCAATTTTCAACTGAATGTGATCAAATTTGTGATATAGCCATTTCATATTACTCTACAAGTTGGTGTACAATTTTATGAAAATCTGACTATTATATACCATAGCTCCCATAGGAACCATCGAGAAATTAATACAATTAAAAATTATTGCTTTTTCCGTTTTCAACTGAATTTGATCAAATTTGAGATATAGCCATTTCATATTACACCACAGTTTTGTTTACATTTTTTTAATGAAAATCGGACTACTATATCCTATAGCTCCCTTAGGAACGATCGAGAAATTAATAAAATTAAAAACTATACCTTTTTCAGTTTTCAACTGAATGTGATCAAATTTGAGATATAGCCATTTCATATTACTCTACAATTTTGTGTTTAATATTGTGAAAATCGGACTGCTATATCATATAGCTCCCATTATAACGATCAAAGTATTAATACAATTAAAAATTATGACTTTTTCAGTTTTCAACAGAATTTGATCAAATTTAAAATATTGCCATTTTATATTACCGTACAATTTTGTTTACTTTTTTTTTTTAATCTGTCTACTATATCCTATAGCTCCCATAAGAACGATCGAGAAATTAATTTAATTAAAAAATATACCTTTTTCAATTTTCAACTGAATGTGATCAAATTTGTGATATAGCCATTTCATATTACTCTACAACTTTGTGTACAATTTTATGAAAATCGGACTACTATTTACCATAGATCCAATAGGAACGATCGAGAAATTAATACAATTAAAAATTATTGCTTTTTCAGTTTTCAACAGAATTTGATTAAATTTTAGATATAGCCATTTCATATTATTCTACAATTTTGTGTAAAATTTTATGAAAATTTGACTACTATATCCCATAGCTTCCAAAGGAATGATCGTAAAATTACTAAAGTATAAAATTACAACTTGTTCAATTCTCAACAGAATTTGATCAAATATGAGCTATAGGCATTTTAAATTTGAATTTCAAAGAAATTAATAAAATTAAAAATTACAACTTGTTCAATTTTCAACAGAATTTTATCCACTTTGAGATATAGGCATTTCGTGTCATTCTACAAATTTCTGTACATTTTTTTTGAAAATCTGATTACTATATCCAATAGCTCCCTTAGGAACGATCGAGAACTTAATACAATTAAAAATTATTGCTTTTTCAGTTTTCAACTGAATGGATCAAATTTGAGATATAGCAATTTCATATTACTCTTCAATTTTGTGTTTATTATTATGAAAATCGGACTACTATATCATATAGCTCCCATTGGAACGATGGAGAAATTAATAAAATTAAAAATAATTGCTTTTTCAGTTTTCAACTGAATGTGATCAAATTTGAGATATAGCCATTTCATATCATTCTACAATGTTGTGTAAAAGATTATGAAAATCTGACTTCTATATCCTATAGCTCAAATAGGAACGATCGAGAAATTAATAAAATTCAAAGTTATAGCTTTTTCAGTTTTCAACTGAATTTTATCAAATTTTAGATATAGCCATTTCATATTACTCCACAATTTTTTGTAAAATTTTATAAAAATAGGGTAACTATATCATACAGCTCCCATTGGAACAATCGAGGATTTAATACAATTAAAAATTATAACTTTTTCAGTTTTCAACAGATTTTCATCAAATTTAAGTTACAGCCATTTCATATTACTCTACAATTTTGTGTACAATTTGACTAAAATCGCACTACTGTATCCTTTAGCTCCCATAGGAACGATCAAGAAATTAATACAATTAAAAATTAAAAATTTTTCAGTTTTTAACCGAATATGATCAAATTTGAGCTATAGGCATTTTAAATTTGAATTTCAAAGAAATTAATAAAATTAAAAATTACAACTTGTTCAATTTTCAACAGAATTTTATCAACTTTGAGATATAGCCATTTCGTGTCATTCTACAAATTTCTGTAAATTTTTTTGAAAATCTGATTACTATATCCAATAGCTCCCTTAGGAACGATCGAGAACTTAATACAATTAAAAATTATATCTTTTTCAGTTTTCAACTGAATGGATCAAATTTGAGATATAGCAATTTCATATACTCTACAATTTTGTGTTTAATATTATGAAAATCGGACTACTATATCATATAGCTCCCATTGGAACGATCGAGAAATTAATAAAATTCAAAATAATTGCTTTTTCAGTTTTCAACTGAATGTGATCAAATTTGAGATATAGCCATTTCATATCATTCTACAATGTTGTGTAAAAGTTTATGAAAATCTGACTTCTATATTTTTTTTTTGAAAATCTGATTACTATATCCAATAGCTCCCTTAGGAACGATCGAGAACTTAATACAATTAAAAATTATATCTTTTTCAGTTTTCAACTGAATGGATCAAATTTGAGATATAGCAATTTCATATACTCTACAATTTTGTGTTTAATATTATGAAAATCGGACTACTATATCATATAGCTCCCATTGGAACGATCGAGAAATTAATAAAATTCAAAATAATTGCTTTTTCAGTTTTCAACTGAATGTGATCAAATTTGAGATATAGCCATTTCATATCATTCTACAATGTTGTGTAAAAGTTTATGAAAATCTGACTTCTATATCCTATAGCTCAAATAGGAACGATCGAGAAATTAATAAAATTCAAAATTATTGCTTTTTCAGTTTTCAACTGAATTTTATCAAATTTTAGATATAGCCATTTCATATTACTCCACAATTTTTTGTAAAATTTTATAAAAATAGGGTAACTATATCATACAGCTCCCATTGGAACAATCGAGGATTTAATACAATTAAAAATTATAACTTTTTCAGTTTTCAACAGATTTTCATCAAATTTAAGTTACAGCCATTTCATATTACTCTACAATTTTGTGTACAATTTGATTAAAATCGCACTACTGTATCCTTTAGCTCCCATAGGAACGATCAAGAAATTAATACAATTAAAAATTAAAAATTTTTCAGTTTTTAACCGAATATGATCAAATTTGAGCTATAGGCATTTTAAATTTGAATTTCAAAGAAATTAATAAAATTAAAAATTACAACTTGTTCAATTTTCAACAGAATTTTATCCACTTTGAGATATAGGCATTTCGTGTCATTCTACAAATTTCTGTAAATTTTTTTGAAAATCTGATTACTATATCCAATAGCTCCCTTAGGAACGATCGAGAACTTAATACAATTAAAAATTATTCTTTTTCAGTTTTCAACTGAATGGATCAAATTTGAGATATAGCAATTTCATATTACTCTTCAATTTTGTGTTTATTATTATGAAAATCGGACTACTATATCATATAGCTCCCATTGGAACGATCGAGAAATTAATAAAATTCAAAATAATTGCTTTTTCAGTTTTCAACTGAATGTGATCAAATTTGAGATATAGCCATTTCATATCATTCTACAATGTTGTGTAAAAGTTTATGAAAATCTGACTTCTATATCCTATAGCTCCAATAGGAACGATCGAGAAATTAATAAAATTCAAAGTTATTGCTTTTTCAGTTTTCAACTGAATTTTATCAAATTTTAGATATAGCCATTTCATATTACTCCACAATTTTTTGTAAAATTTTATAAAAATAGGGTAACTATATCATACAGCTCCCATTGGAACAATCGAGGATTTAATACAATTAAAAATTATAACTTTTTCAGTTTTCAACAGATTTTCATCAAATTTAAGTTACAGCCATTTCATATTACTCTACAATTTTGTGTACAATTTGATTAAAATCGCACTACTGTATCCTTTAGCTCCCATAGGAACGATCAAGAAATTAATACAATTAAAATTAGAACTTTTCAGCTTTTAACCGAATATGATCAAATTTGAGCTATAGGCATTTTAAATTTGAATTTCAAAGAAATTAATAAAATTAAAAATTACAACTTGTTCAATTTTCAACAGAATTTTATCAACTTTGAGATATAGCCATTTCGTGTCATTCTACAAATTTCTGTAAATTTTTTTGAAAATCTGATTACTATATCCAATAGCTCCCTTAGGAACGATCGAGAACTTAATACAATTAAAAATTATATCTTTTTCAGTTTTCAACTGAATGTGATCAAATTTGAGATATAGCAATTTCATATACTCTACAATTTTGTGTTTAATATTATGAAAATCGGACTACTATATCATATAGCTCCCATTGGAACGATCGAGAAATTAATAAAATTCAAAATAATTGCTTTTTCAGTTTTCAACTGAATGTGATCAAATTTGAGATATAGCCATTTCATATCATTCTACAATGTTGTGTAAAAGTTTATGAAAATCTGACTTCTATATCCTATAGCTCCCATTGGAACGACCGAGAAATTAATAAAAATTAAAAATGATAAATTTTTCAATTTTCAATAGAATTTGATCTAATTTGAGATATAGCCATTTCATATCATTCTACAATTTTGTGTAAAATTTTATGAAAATCTGACTTCTATATCCCATAGCTCTCATAGGAACGATCGAGAAATTAATAAGATTCAAAATTATTGCTTATTCAGTTTTCAACAGAATTTGATCAAATTTGAGCTATAGGCATTTTAAATTTAAATTTCAAAGAAATTAATAAAATTAAAAATTACAACTTGTTCAATTTTCAACAGAATTTGATCACCTTTGCGATATAGCCATTTCTTGTCATTCTACAATTTTCTGCAAATTTTTTTGAAAATCTGATTACTATATCCAATAGCTCCCTTAGGAACGATCGAGAACTTAATACAATTAAAAATTATTGCTTTTTCAGTTTTCAACTGAATGTGATCAAATTTGAGATATAGCCATTTCATATTACTCTACAATTTTGTGTTTAATATTATGAATATCGGACTACGATATCATATAGCTCCCATTGGAACGATCGAGAAATTAATAAAATTAAAAATTATAAATTTTTCAATTTTCAATAGAATTTGATCAAATTTTAGATATAGCCATTTCATATCAGTCTACAATGTTGTGTAAAATTTTATGAAAATCTGACTTCTATATCCCATAGCTCCTATAGGAACGATCGAGAAATTAATAAGATTCAAAATTATTGCTTTTTCAGTTTTCAACTGAATTTGATCAAATTTTAGATATAGCCATTTCATATTACTCCACAATTTTTTGTAAAATTTTATGAAAATAGGATTACTATATCATACAGCTCCCATTGGAACAATCGAGAATTTAATACAATTAAAAATTATAACTTTTTCAGTTTTCAACAGATTTTCATCAAATTTAAGTTACAGCCGTTTCATAGTACTCTACAATTTTGTGTACAATTTGATTAAAATCGGACTACTGTATCCCATAGCTTCCATAGGAACGATCGAGAAATTAATACAATTAAAAATTAAAAATTTTTCAGTTTTTAACCGAATATGATCAAATTTGAGCTATAGGCATTTTAAATTTGAATTTCAAAGAAATTAATAAAATTAAAAATTACAACTTGTTCAATTTTCAACAGAATTTTATCAACTTTGAGATATAGCAATTTCGTGTCATTCTACAAATTTCTGTAAATTTTTTTGAAAATCTGATTACTATATCCAATAGCTCCCTTAGGAACGATCGAGAACTTAATACAATTAAAAATTATATCTTTTTCAGTTTTCAACTGAATGTGATCAAATTTGAGATATAGCAATTTCATATTACTCTACAATTTTGTGTTTAATATTATGAAAATCGGACTACTATATCATATAGCTCCCATTGGAACGATCGAGAAATTAATAAAATTCAAAATAATTGCTTTTTCAGTTTTCAACTGAATTTGATCAAATTTGAGATATAGCCATTTCATATCATTCTACAATGTTGTGTAAAAGTTTATGAAAATCTGACTTCTATATCCTATAGCTCCCATAGGAACGATTGAGAAATTAATAAAATTCAAAATTATTGCTTTTTCAGTTTTCAACTGAATTTTATCAAATTTTAGATATAGCCATTTCATATTACTCTACAATTTTGTGTTTAATATTATGAAAATCGGACTAAGATATCATATAGCTCCCATTGGAACGATCGAGAAATTAATAAAATTAAAAATTATAAATTTTTCAATTTTCAATAGAATTTGATCTAATTTGAGATATAGCCATTTCATATCATTCTACAATGTTGTGTAAAATTTTATGAAAATCTGACTTCTATATCCCATAGCTCCCATAGGAACGATCGAGAAATTAATAAGATTCAAAATTATTGCTTTTTCAATTTTCAACTGAATTTGATCAAATTTTAGATATAGCCATTTCATATTACTCCACAATTTTTTTGTAAAATTTTATGAAAATAGGATTACTATATCATACAGCTCCCATTGGAACAATCGAGAATTTAATACAATTAAAAATTATAACTTTTTCAGTTTTCAACAGATTTTCATCAAATTTAAGTTACAGCCGTTTCATATTACTCTACAATTTTGTGTACAATTTGATTAAAATCGGACTACTGTATCCCATAGCTTCCATAGGAACGATCGAGAAATTAATACAATTAAAAATTATTGCTTTTTCAGTTTTCAACTGAATTTGATCAAATTTGAGATATAGCCATTTCATATTACTCTTCAATGTTGCTTAATTTTTTTTTTTTTTTGAAAATCGGACTACTATATCCTGTAGCTGCCATAAAACGGTCAAGAAATTAATAAAATTAATAATTATAAATTTTTCAATTTTCAACAAAATATGATCAAACTTGAGATATAGCCATTTCGTATTACACTACAATTTTGTTTACATTTTTTTTTTTTTAAATCGGACTACTATATCCTCCCATAGGAACGATCGAGAAATTAATACAATTAAAAATTACAACTTGTTCAATTTTTAAAAGAATTTGATCAAATTTGAGATATAGCCATTTCATATTATTCTACAATTTTGTGTAAAATTTTATGAAACTCTGACTACTATATTCCATAGCTCCCAAAGGAACGATTGATAAATTAATAAAACTAAAAATTATTGTTGGCTGATATAATAATTTTTTTTTTTGAAGTCTAGTGTAGTTAGTTTAGGGCGAAGGCGGGAGCGCAATAAAGCTCTCTCGCGATTTTCGCGAATTCGCCTCGCCTTCGCCAACCTTCGCATAAGCTAGGCTAAGCTAAGAAATATAGATTACTGGCATAATTTGAATTCGAAGCATTGCATCATTTTCGCCCGTGCCAAATTCTTGCCACCAAGTCTCGCTCTCGTAAATAATTTTATTTTTTAATAAAGTAATTAAAAGATTCATGGCTCCCCCGGGTGGACACGAATAAAATTGGCAACATATTAAAAAAAAAACAAAATAATAGTGACAGTGACACAGATATACATATATATACATATATATATACATATACATACATATATATACATATATATACATATATATACATATATATACATATATATACATATATATATAAAATATATACATAAGTGCAGATCAACAAGCAAGTGTCATTATTGCTTGTAAAAAATTGTTGCCCGCGACGCGCTGTGTAAATAATTTAAATAAATTAACCGTGTCGGTTGCGAAAATACTCTGACCTGCGCCAACTACTGCCATCAACGAAAGATCAACAACGTAAAGGAAAGTGGCACCTGGAATATTTACATATACATATATCGCCAATCAGAGGCATTTGTGCAAAAAATTGAAAGCCTGAGTGAAATAAATTAATTGTTTATTGTCTTGTGCTGAAATATTGCACCTCGCTTTCAATTCTTGGCACATACGTATTTATAGTAGAGCAACATTGCATGTTTTATTTATTCAATTATATATTGTCTAAAATTAACACATATACATACATAAAATTGAACCGCACTTGGACGCAACATTTATTTATGTTATTTATTGTATTATATTTCAATCACTGTCGCCCCCTTCCCCTCCTCTCTCGTTAGAACTCGCTTTAATAGTTGGGAAGTTAATCCAAGCTTGCGCACCAATACATAAAGCCTTATATACTAGCAGCTGCAGCTGTGAATTTTTTCGTTTTCGCTTTCGCTTGTGTGCCGGTGCAGTCGTTGTTGTTGTTGGGCTCTCTTAGTTTGGCGCGCTTAGATTTGCGGACCGCCAAGGGACGCGCTACCCTGTATTTGTCGGGTATACACTTTTTGGCGTCACTTGCAACCACTATTAATATTGATACTGCGTGACTCGTTTCAATTAAATAAATTATTGTCATCAGAAAAAAATATTTAATAGTCTTTTCGAACAAAATAAAAATATTAATTTGTAATATTAATTAATTAATTATTAATATTAAATATTTATTAAATTAAAAAGAATATTTATATATATATATATATTTTTATTCATTTTAATTGAGTGTTTATTTGATATTATTTTGATATTATTTATATTAGATACGAAAGCTATAAATTATACTTTCGTCGTCTTTCTGATTTAAACCATAATTTTCGGCCATTCTTTTTATTATTCTTGGGAAAATTAATTTAATTAATTCGTAAAAATGAGCCAGGATACAAAAAATAAATCTCTTCTGGAGGAGTTAAAAAGCAAGCTCCAAAGTAGGGTCAGAACCATTCGCCGATTAAACGAGCGGCTGGAACAGGGTTCGATTCCGATTTTAGAAGAAGAATTGAAATGTCGACTCGAAAACTTAAATGCTTAAATTAACAAGGCAAATCAAATACAAGAACAGATAGAAGACATAGTGGCGATGAATATGGCGACGAGTTGGAAGAACTTAGCATCGGGACCAAGGCAAAATTAATGTCATTATTATCTGCCATTAGAACAGCCAGCAGCTAATCTCCGGGATCAGCTGCTGTAGCACCAACTCGTGCGCGACTTCCGAATTTGGCATTGCCAAAATTTAGTGGAAATTATTCGGAATTTAAAAATTGTATTAGCCTCTTCGAAACTTTGGTTCATAAAGATGCCAGCATTCCAGTTATCAAAAAATTTAACCAATTAATTTCATGTCTCTCTGGTGAAGCTTTAGGAACAATTAATACTTACCAAGTCACCGAGAATAATTACGAAAAGGTGATGGCCAGTTTAAAAAAGGTTTACAACAACGAATGCCTCATCTGTATGAATAATATTTCAACATTGTTTAGTCTTCCAAAAATATCGCATCAATCCGCATCCTCCTTGAGAAATCTTATCGACATTGTTTCGTCGATTTACGGTTCTCTGCTATCGATAGGAGATGATACAAAAATTTCGAACGCAATGTTGATATATTTTGTATTAAATAGAGTCGACCCAGTGACTAAACAAAAATGGGAGGAACAGCTCGATTATGAGACATTGCCACTTTGGTCCGATTGTGAGAAAATGTTAAATCGCCGATACCAGCATTTATCGGCTGAGGAATCGACAAAACCAAAGCTGAAAAAATTACCGTCTAGCAAACCACATAATCGAAGCTCATTTTCGTGTTTCTCCTCCAACAGCAAGCCTCAGCAAACTTGTAGCTATTGCAATGCAGAAGATCATTCGCTACAGAATTGCAGCCCGTTTGGGCGTCTCTCTGTAATGCAAAGGTTCGAGTTTGTCAAGTCAGAATCCTTATGCATCAATTGTCTGCGAAAAGGCTATACTGTGTCAAAATGCAAAGGAAAAAAGTGTAGAGCTTGAGACCGCTCACATAACATTCTGCTCCACAGATACACAGTGCCTGATAAAAGTTTAGCGTTGCCACCCTTTCAAGAGAATATTTCTCCTCCCTTTAACCAAGAGCAGCCTTCCACGTCACATGTTATGCATGCTACGTCATTGGACAGGGTAATCTTGTTACGTCAATTGTAAGCGTGCGCACGAAAAGCGGCGAATACGTTTTAGCCCGAGCACTTCTGGACTCTGGGTCTCAAACGAATTTTATAACGGAAAAATTAGCGAACCGCTTACAGATTCGTAGAGAGGAGTCGTGTTTCAACTTGGTATTGGCGAGTCCAATTCTCAAGTCAAGAAAAAGATACACACCGTGGTGAAGTCACGAATCAATGGGAGTGAGTTCTCGTTCGATTTCTGGATCTTGAAATGGATCACCGGTTATCATCCCGATCAATCGGTGAACGTCAACGATTGGAAGATCCCAAAGAACCTCCCATTAGCAGACCCCCACTTTTACAAGTCCCAAAAAATTAATATGCTAATCGGAGCCGAATCATTTTTCGAATTACTAGCTGTTGCTCAAATTAAACAAGGTTCTGACTATCCAAATCTTCAAAAAATCCTCCTTGGTTGGGTTGTCTCGGGGAGATATAAATGTGCAGTCCCGAAGCAAATTGTAAGTAGTTTCAGTTGTAGTGAAGAATCGTTAGTGTCGATCGACACTAAGTCCCATCGTATTAAAAGGAAAGATCCTATTGCAGGAACTTTGGCTTAAGAAGTTAGACTGGGATGAGTCAATTCCGCTGCATTTAGAAACTGCATGGAATATGCTAAAAAATACCTTGTCTTAATTGGATAAGATAGCTATTCCTCGGTTTGTGCATACTGATCCGATGTCACTGGTGCAATTACATGCCTTTGCCGACGCATCCATGAGAGCCTATGGAGCTTGCGTCTACATTCGTAGCAAATATGCCGAAGGTTACAAATTATCGTTGTTGACTTCAAAGTCGAAAGTAGCGCCGCTCAAGACAAAAACGCTCCCAAGGCTTGAGTTATGTGCCGCTCACCTTCTCGCAGATCTCTGCCAGAGAATCAAACCGCTATAAAATGTCCCTATCGAACGAACCGTTTACTAGTCGGATTCGGAAGTCACTCTCCATTGGATCCGATCTCATCCATCGTCGTAAACATTCGTTTCGAAAAGGGTTACGGAGATTCAAGAATGGTCAGGACAGGCTACATGGCGGCATGTTCCAACGAAGCAGAACCCAGCAGATATAGGGTCTAGAGGTTGTGACGTCGACGAAATTGGACAGTCGATCTGGTTCACGGGACCTCAGTTTCTGAAGGACGAGGAGGAGAACTGGCCCAAAAATGTTCATTTCGAACTGGATGAGGAAGTCTTGCGTCAGGAATCAAGAAAGACTGTGGTCGGACTGACCGCTGCGGTACAAACTTCCGATTTGCTAGACGTCATCGAGGGATTCTCGTCACACCTGAAACTGCTGAGAGTGTTCGCTTATACGTTCCGCTTTATAAGAAAATGTAAAGACAAGAATATAGTTTTCGAAAAAACTCTGTCACCGACGGAATATACTGAAGTATTTAATAAGATCGTCGAAATAATTCAGAATCACGAGTATCAAAAAGAAATAGTAAAAATTCGTAAAGGTTCCAAGGTCGGCCCAAGTCTTCAGCGATTGAACCCATTCATCCGTGAAGACGCCGGCACTTGGTGCAATTTTTCGTTGTTGCGAGTTGGGGGGCGACTAGCAAACTCTCCTATATCTTACGATGCCAAGTTTCCCTTGCTGTTGACGAAACGCTCCCAATTTGTGCAGAGCTACGTCCGGCATCTGCACCACACAAATTTTCATGTCGGTCCTCGAGCACTTTGAACCATAAACGCTCAGGAACTCTGCAGTCAGACAGTTCGATCGTGTGTGCCCTGTTTCAAATACAAGCCCCGACTGATGACTCAAATTATGGGAAATCTTCCCGCAGAAAGACTCCGTGCTCTCCGCCCATTTGCAATATGTGGCGTTGATTTTTGTGGCCCTGTTTATACGACATTGAAAATCCGAGGAAGGCCCCCATATAAGTCCTACATTGCCTTATTTGTTTGTTTTGCGTCCAAGGCGGTTCATTTAGAAATTGCTTCAGACCTAAGTACTGACTCGTTTTTTTTGGCTTTTCAAAGGTTTATTGGTCGCCGAGGATGTCCCCAGACCGTACATTGCGACAACGCGACGAACTTCGTCGGAGCGTGTCGCCACTTCCAGGCTCTTCGCGAGAGGCTCGAGAAGCAGGCGGACGCGATTCGCGAATTCCCATCAAAAAGCGTATGCGAATTTGCGTTCACACCCCCTCGGGCTCCGCACATGGGCGGACTATGGGAGGCAGGTGTGAAAACTGCCAAGCACCTACTCCTACGAGCGGTGGGCAGCGCACTCCTCAACGCAGAAGAGCTGGGGACACTCCTCGTCGGAATCGAGGCCATCATGAACTCACGGCCCCTCTGAGCTCTCAGCCAGGACCCAAGCGACAGAGAGGCACTCACTCCCGGACACCTGCTGACAGGCGGGCCCCTCGTCGCAGCACCAGCACTGCGGACCCCGGACCAGG
This sequence comes from Drosophila serrata, assembly GCF_035046125.1. NCBI lineage: Eukaryota > Metazoa > Arthropoda > Insecta > Diptera > Drosophilidae > Drosophila > Drosophila serrata. The sequence continues at coordinate 24,661 of NW_028257124.1, read as the reverse complement.
CGGGTCTCAGCTGCTTGCGGTGATGGCGGCTTGCCTCGTCAGCCAAGCAAACGTTTTGGCGGCGATGGTCCCGGGAGTATGTGCTGGGCCTCCAAATCCGAGGAAAGTGACACCACGAGCAGGAAAATGTAAAGGAGGGACAGCTCGTCATCGTGGCAGAGGACAACCTGCCGCCTCAACAGTGGCTACTGGGGCGGATCGTCGCGACGCACGCAGGGGAGGACGGCATGGTCAGGGTCGTCGATCTTTGACGGAGCGATGGAGCCATCTTCCGGAGGGCGATTCACAAGCTGGCGCCGCTTCCAGGATGTTGAAGCCGTGGAGGGGCCGGTATTGGCTAATATTATCATTTTTTGAAGTCTAGTGTAGTTAGTTTAGGTCGAAGGCGAGAGCGCAATAAAGCTCTCTCGCGCCCTTAGCGAATTCGCCTCGCCTTCGCCAACCTTCGCATAAGCTAGGCTAATCTAAGAAATATAGATCATAATTTGAATTCGAAGCATCGCATCATTTTCGTCCGTGCCAAATTCTTGCCACCAAGCCTCGGTCTCGTTAATAATTTTATTTTTCAATAAACTAATTAAAAAATTCAATTATATTATTTTCAGTTTTCAACTGAATGTGATCAAATTTGAGATATAGCCATTTTATATTACTCTACAATTTTGTGTAAAATTTTATGAAAATCGGACAACTATATCCCATAGCTCCCATAGGAACGATCGATAAATTAGTACAATTAAAAATTATTGCTTTTTCAGTTTTCAACTGAATTTGATCAAATTTTAGATATAGCCATTTCATATTACTCTACAATTTTGCTTAAATTTTTTTTTTTTAAATCGGACTACTATATCTTATAGCTCCCATAGGAACGATCGAGAAATTAATAAAATTAAAAATTATACCTTTTTCAACTTTCAACAGAATTTGATCAAATTTGAGATATAGCCATTTCATATTACTCTAAAATTTTTTGTAAAATTGTATGAAAATGGGATTACTATGTCATACAGCTCCCATTGGAACGATCGAGAAATTAATTCAATTAAAAATTATAACTTTTTCAGTTTTCAACAGATTTTCATCAATTTTAAGTTACAGCCATTTCATATTACTTGGACGTTGATGCACTTAGGTCAGTACATTCAAGTGGCCCGTACGACACCAGGCACGTGCCTGTTTGGGTTAGGTGTTAGTAGGCGCGATGGAAAATATAAGACAGAATACGAGGAAATTGACTACCGGCGTGCTGCCAGATTGTTAGCTTGCATGCTTACCAAGTGTGTAAGTATTAAAGATATTAATTTGGGAAGGGTATCTACGTTAGAGATTAGTGTGTACAAATCATTATAATTTGCACATAGCACTCTAAAAGGCTCATGCAGTTCAAAGGAGGTTCTACAGTGGCGCAACTCTAATGGGATATAGGATCTGGTAGTTCTACATGGTACGTGGAAAATAAGCTGACTCAACAAGTCAGCACTTTCCACATCACCATGTATAAGGTTAAAAATAAAGGTTATCCCTAGCATCGTTCTACGATTGGCTAAGGACGGCAAGTTTATTAATAGGAGTCTACTAGAGTAGAAAGGTAATCTTTGGTTTGCATCCCAATTTAAACCGTGTAGAGCGAAAAGTAAAAAGTTCTTTTGAACCGACTCAATGCGTTTACTATGGACGCCGTACTGAGGGCTCCAAACGCAGCAGCATCCATATTCTAGGATAGGACGAACTAAGGAAGTATATAAGGATTTAGTAACATAGGGGTCATTGAATTCCTTCGACCACCGTTTAATAAATCCAAGCACACCCCTGGCCCTATTCACCATAGACGAAATATGATCAATAAAGTCAAGTTTTGGGTCTAAGCGGACGCCCAAATCGTCAACAGTATTAATTCTTTCCAAAGAGTAGCAGTATTACTCTACAATTTTGTGTACAATTTAATTAAAATCGGAATACTGTATCCTATAGCTTCCATAGGAACGATCGAGAAATTAATACAATTAAAAATTGTTGCTTTTTCAGTTTTAAACTAAATTTGATAAAATTTGAGATATAGCCATTTCATAATACTCTTCAATTTTGCTTAAATTTTTTTTTTTAATCGGACTACTATATCCTATAGCTCCCATAGGAACGATTGAGAATTAATAAAACTAAAAATTATATAAAAATTATATAATTTTCAGTTTTCAACTGAATGTGATAAATTTTGAGATATAGCCCTTTCATATTACTCTACAATTTTGTGTACAATTTTATGAAAATCTGACTTCTATATCCCATAGGAACGATCGAGAAATTAATACAATTAAAAATTATTGCCTTTTCAGTTTTCAACTGAATTTGATCAAATTTGAGATATAGCCCTTTCATATTACTCTACAATGTTATTTACATTTTTTTTTTTTTTTGAAAATCGGACTACTATATCCTATAGCTCCCATAGGAACGATCGAGAAATGAATAAAATTACAAATTATGACTTTTTCAGTTTTCAACAGAATTTGACCAAATTTAAGATATAGCCATTGAAATTAATAAAATTAAAAATTATACCATTTTCAATTTTCAACTGAATGTGATCAAATTTGTGATATAGCCCTTTCATATGACTCTTCCAGTTTGTGTACAATTTTATGAAAATCTGATTACTATATACCATAACTCCCATAGTAACGATCGAGAAATTAATACAATTAAAAATTATTGCTTTTTCAGTATTCAACTGAATTTGATCAAATTTGAGATAAAGCCATTTCATATAACTCTACAATTTTGTTTAAATTTTTTTATGAAAATCGGACTACTATTTCCTATAGCTCCCATAGGAACGATCGAGAAATTAATAAAATTAAAAATTATACCTTTTTCAACTTTCAACAGAATTTGATCAAATTTGAGATATAGCCATTTCATAATACTCTTCAATTTTGCTTAAATTTTTTTTTTTTTAATCGGACTACTATATCCTATAGCTCCCATAGGAACGATTGAGAAATTAATAAAACTAAAAATTATTGCCTTTTCAGTTTTCAACTGAATTTGATCAAATTTGAGATATAGCCCTTTCATATTACTCTACAATGTTATTTACATTTTTTTTTTTTTTTTGAAAATCTGACTTCTATATCCCATAGCTCCCATAGGAACGATCGAGAAATTAATACAATTAAAAATTATTGCCTTTTCAGTTTTCAACTGAATTTGATCAAATTTGAGATATAGCCCTTTCATATTACTCTACAATGTTATTTACATTTTTTTTTTTTTTTTGAAAATCGGACTACTATATCCTATAGCTCCCATAGGAACGATCGAGAAATGAATAAAATTACAAATTATGACTTTTTCAGTTTTCAACAGAATTTGACCAAATTTAAGATATAGCCATTGAAATTAATAAAATTAAAAATTATACCATTTTCAATTTTCAACTGAATGTGATCAAATTTGTGATATAGCCCTTTCATATGACTCTTCCAGTTTGTGTACAATTTTATGAAAATCTGATTACTATATACCATAACTCCCATAGGAACGATCGAGAAATTAATACAATTAAAAATGATTGCTTTTTCAGTATTCAACTGAATTTGATCAAATTTGAGATAAAGCCATTTCATATAACTCTACAATTTTGTTTAAATTTTTTTATGAAAATCGGACTACTATTTCCTATAGCTCCCATAGGAACGATCGAGAAATTAATAAAATTAAAAATTATACCTTTTTCAACTTTCAACAGAATTTGATCAAATTTGAGATATAGCCATTTCATATTACTCTAAAATTTTTTGTAAAATTGTATGAAAATGGGATTACTATGTCATACAGCTCCCATTGGAACGATCGAGAAATTAATTCAATTAAAAATTATAACTTTTTCAGTTTTCAACAGATTTTCATCAAATTTAAGTTACAGCCATTTCATATTACTTGGACGTTGATGCACTTAGGTCAGTACATTCAAGTGGCCCGTATGACACCAGGCACGTGCCTGTTTGGGTTAGGTGTTAGTAGGCGCGATGGAAAATATAAGACAGAATACGAGGAAATTGACTACCGGCGTGCTGCCAGATTGTTAGCTTGCATGCTTACCAAGTGTGTAAGTATTAAAGATATTAATTTGGGAAGGGTATCTACGTTAGAGATTAGTGTGTACAAATCATTATAATTTGCACATAGCACTCTAAAAGGCTCATGCAGTTCAAAGGAGGTTCTACAGTGGCGCAACTCTAATGGGATATAGGATCTGGTAGTTCTACATGGTACGTGGAAAATAAGCTGACTCAACAAGTCAGCACTTTCCACATCACCATGTATAAGGTTAAAAATAAAGGTTATCCCTAGCATCGTTCTACGATTGGCTAAGAACGGCAAGTTTATTAATAGGAGTCTACTAGAGTAGGAAGGTAATCTTTGGTTTGCATCGCAATTTAAACCGCGTAGAGCGAAAAGTAAAAAGTTCTTTTGAACCGACTCAATGCGTTTACTATGGACGCCGTACTGAGGGCTCCAAACGCAGCATCCATATTCTAGGATAGGACGAACTAAGGAAGTATATAAGGATTTAGTAACATAGGGGTCATTGAATTCCTTCGACCACCGTTTAATAAATCCAAGCACACCCCTGGCCCTATTCACCATAGACGAAATATGATCAATAAAGTCAAGTTTTGGGTCCAAGCGGACGCCCAAATCGTCAACAGTATTAATTCTTTCCAAAGAGTAGCAGTATTACTCTACAATTTTGTGTACAATTTAATTAAAATCGGAATACTGTATCCTATAGCTTCCATAGGAACGATCGAGAAATTAATACAATTAAAAATTGTTGCTTTTTCAGTTTTAAACTAAATTTGATAAAATTTGAGATATAGCTATTTCATAATACTCTTCAATTTTGCTCAAATTTTTTTTTTTAATCGGACTACTTTATCCTATAGCTCCCATAGGAACGATTGAGAAGTTAATAAAACTAAAAATTATATAATTTTCAGTTTTCAACTGAATGTGATAAATTTTGAGATATAGCCCATTCATATTACTCTACAATGTTATTTACATTTTTTTTTTGAAAATCGGACTACTATATCTTACAGCTCCCATAGGAACGATCAAGAAATTAATAAAATTAAAAATTATAAATTTTTCAATTTTCAACAGAATTTGATCAAATTTGAGATATAGCCATTGAAATTAATAAAATTAAAAATTATACCATTTTCAATTTTCAACTGAATGTGATCAAATTTGTGATATAGCCCTTTCATATGACTCTTCCAGTTTGTGTACAATTTTATGAAAATCTGATTACTATATACCATAACTCCCATAGGAACGATCGAGAAATTAATACAATTAAAAATTATTGCTTTTTCAGTATTCAACTGAATTTGATCAAATTTGAGATAAAGCCATTTCATATAACTCTACAATTTTGTTTAAATTTTTTTATGAAAATCGGACTACTATTTCCTATAGCTCCCATAGGAACGATCGAGAAATTAATAAAATTAAAAATTATACCTTTTTCAACTTTCAACAGAATTTGATCAAATTTTGTGTAAAATTTTATGAAAATCGGATAACTATATCATACAGCTTCCATTGGAACGATCAAGAAATTAATACAGTTAAAAATTATAACTTTTTCAGTTTTCAACAGATTTTCATCAAATTTAAGTTACAGCCATTTCATATTACTTGGACGTTGATGCACTTAGGTCAGTACATTCAAGTGGCCCGTATGACACCAGGCACGTGCCTGTTTGGGTTAGGTGTTAGTAGGCGCGATGGAAAATATAAGACAGAATACGAGGAAATTGACTACCGGCGTGCTGCCAGATTGTTAGCTTGCATGCTTACCAAGTGTGTAAGTATTAAAGATATTAATTTGGGAAGGGTATCTACGTTAGAGATTAGTGTGTACAAATCATTATAATTTGCACATAGCACTCTAAAAGGCTCATGCAGTTCAAAGGAGGTTCTACAGTGGCGCAACTCTAATGGGATATAGGATCTGGTAGTTCTACATGGTACGTGGAAAATAAGCTGACTCAACAAGTCAGCACTTTCCACATCACCATGTATAAGGTTAAAAATAAAGGTTATCCCTAGCATCGTTCTACGATTGGCTAAGGACGGCAAGTTTATTAATAGGAGTCTACTAGAGTAGAAAGGTAATCTTTGGTTTGCATCCCAATTTAAACCGTGTAGAGCGAAAAGTAAAAAGTTCTTTTGAACCGACTCAATGCGTTTACTATGGACGCCGTACTGAGGGCTCCAAACGCAGCAGCATCCATATTCTAGGATAGGACGAACTAAGGAAGTATATAAGGATTTAGTAACATAGGGGTCATTGAATTCCTTCGACCACCGTTTAATAAATCCAAGCACACCCCTGGCCCTATTCACCATAGACGAAATATGATCAATAAAGTCAAGTTTTGGGTCCAAGCGGACGCCCAAATCGTCAACAGTATTAATTCTTTCCAAAGAGTAGCAGTATTACTCTACAATTTTGTGTACAATTTAATTAAAATCGGAATACTGTATCCTATAGCTTCCATAGGAACGATCGAGAAATTAATACAATTAAAAATTGTTGCTTTTTCATTTTAAACTAAATTTGATAAAATTTGAAATGTAGCCATTTCATATTACTCTACAATGTTATTTACATTTTTTTTTTGAAAATCGGACTACTATATCTTACAGCTCCCATAGGAACGATCAAGAAATTAAAAAAATTAAAAATTATAAATTTTTCAATTTTCAACAGAATTTGACCAAATTTAAGATATAGCTATTTTATATTACATAACAAATTTGTTTCCTTTTTTTTCTATCTACTATATCCTATATCTCCCATAGGAACGATCGTGAAATTAATAATTAAAAAATATACCTTTTGCAATTTTCAACTGAATGTGATCAAATTTGTGATATAGCCATTTCATATAACTCTACAATTTTGTGTAAAATTGTATGAAAATCTGAATTCTATATCCCATAGCTCCCATAAGAACGATCGAGAAATTAATACATATAAAAATGATTGCTTTTTCAGTTTTCAACTGAATTTGATAAAATTTGAGATGTAGCCATTTCATATAACTCTACAATTTTATTTACATTTTTTTTTTTTTTTTTAAATCTGACTTCTATATCCCATAGCTCCCATAGGAACGATCGAGAAATTAATACAATTAAAAATTATTGCCTTTTCAGTTTTCAACTGAATTTGATCAAATTTGAGATATAGCCCTTTCATATTACTCTACAATGTTATTTACATTTTTTTTTTTTTTTGAAAATCGGACTACTATATCCTATAGCTCCCATAGGAACGATCGAGAAATGAATAAAATTACAAATTATGACTTTTTCAGTTTTCAACAGAATTTGACCAAATTTAAGATATAGCCATTGAAATTAATAAAATTAAAAATTATACCATTTTCAATTTTCAACTGAATGTGATCAAATTTGTGATATAGCCCTTTCATATGACTCTTCCAGTTTGTGTACAATTTTATGAAAATCTGATTACTATATACCATAACTCCCATAGGAACGATCGAGAAATTAATACAATTAAAAATTATTGCTTTTTCAGTATTCAACTGAATTTGATCAAATTTGAGATAAAGCCATTTCATATAACTCTACAATTTTGTTTAAATTTTTTTATGAAAATCGGACTACTATTTCCTATAGCTCCCATAGGAACGATCGAGAAATTAATAAAATTAAAAATTATACCTTTTTCAACTTTCAACAGAATTTGATCAAATTTGAGATATAGCCATTTCATATTACTCTAAAATTTTTTGTAAAATTGTATGAAAATGGGATTACTATGTCATACAGCTCCCATTGGAACGATCGAGAAATTAATTCAATTAAAAATTATAACTTTTTCAGTTTTCAACAGATTTTCATCAAATTTAAGTTACAGCCATTTCATATTACTTGGACGTTGATGCACTTAGGTCAGTACATTCAAGTGGCCCGTATGACACCAGGCACGTGCCTGTTTGGGTTAGGTGTTAGTAGGCGCGATGGAAAATATAAGACAGAATACGAGGAAATTGACTACCGGCGTGCTGCCAGATTGTTAGCTTGCATGCTTACCAAGTGTGTAAGTATTAAAGATATTAATTTGGGAAGGGTATCTACGTTAGAGATTAGTGTGTACAAATCATTATAATTTGCACATAGCACTCTAAAAGGCTCATGCAGTTCAAAGGAGGTTCTACAGTGGCGCAACTCTAATGGGATATAGGATCTGGTAGTTCTACATGGTACGTGGAAAATAAGCTGACTCAACAAGTCAGCACTTTCCACATCACCATGTATAAGGTTAAAAATAAAGGTTATCCCTAGCATCGTTCTACGATTGGCTAAGAACGGCAAGTTTATTAATAGGAGTCTACTAGAGTAGGAAGGTAATCTTTGGTTTGCATCGCAATTTAAACCGCGTAGAGCGAAAAGTAAAAAGTTCTTTTGAACCGACTCAATGCGTTTACTATGGACGCCGTACTGAGGGCTCCAAACGCAGCATCCATATTCTAGGATAGGACGAACTAAGGAAGTATATAAGGATTTAGTAACATAGGGGTCATTGAATTCCTTCGACCACCGTTTAATAAATCCAAGCACACCCCTGGCCCTATTCACCATAGACGAAATATGATCAATAAAGTCAAGTTTTGGGTCCAAGCGGACGCCCAAATCGTCAACAGTATTAATTCTTTCCAAAGAGTAGCAGTATTACTCTACAATTTTGTGTACAATTTAATTAAAATCGGAATACTGTATCCTATAGCTTCCATAGGAACGATCGAGAAATTAATACAATTAAAAATTGTTGCTTTTTCAGTTTTAAACTAAATTTGATAAAATTTGAGATATAGCTATTTCATAATACTCTTCAATTTTGCTCAAATTTTTTTTTTTTAATCGGACTACTTTATCCTATAGCTCCCATAGGAACGATTGAGAAGTTAATAAAACTAAAAATTATATAATTTTCAGTTTTCAACTGAATGTGATAAATTTTGAGATATAGCCCATTCATATTACTCTACAATGTTATTTACATTTTTTTTTTTTAAATCGGACTACTATATCTTACAGCTCCCATAGGAACGATCAAGAAATTAATAAAATTAAAAATTATAAATTTTTCAATTTTCAACAGAATTTGATCAAATTTGAGATATAGCCATTGAAATTAATAAAATTAAAAATTATACCATTTTCAATTTTCAACTGAATGTGATCAAATTTGTGATATAGCCCTTTCATATGACTCTTCCAGTTTGTGTACAATTTTATGAAAATCTGATTACTATATACCATAACTCCCATAGGAACGATCGAGAAATTAATACAATTAAAAATTATTGCTTTTTCAGTATTCAACTGAATTTGATCAAATTTGAGATAAAGCCATTTCATATAACTCTACAATTTTGTTTAAATTTTTTTATGAAAATCGGACTACTATTTCCTATAGCTCCCATAGGAACGATCGAGAAATTAATAAAATTAAAAATTATACCTTTTTCAACTTTCAACAGAATTTGATCAAATTTTGTGTAAAATTTTATGAAAATCGGATAACTATATCATACAGCTTCCATTGGAACGATCAAGAAATTAATACAGTTAAAAATTATAACTTTTTCAGTTTTCAACAGATTTTCATCAAATTTAAGTTACAGCCATTTCATATTACTTGGACGTTGATGCACTTAGGTCAGTACATTCAAGTGGCCCGTATGACACCAGGCACGTGCCTGTTTGGGTTAGGTGTTAGTAGGCGCGATGGAAAATATAAGACAGAATACGAGGAAATTGACTACCGGCGTGCTGCCAGATTGTTAGCTTGCATGCTTACCAAGTGTGTAAGTATTAAAGATATTAATTTGGGAAGGGTATCTACGTTAGAGATTAGTGTGTACAAATCATTATAATTTGCACATAGCACTCTAAAAGGCTCATGCAGTTCAAAGGAGGTTCTACAGTGGCGCAACTCTAATGGGATATAGGATCTGGTAGTTCTACATGGTACGTGGAAAATAAGCTGACTCAACAAGTCAGCACTTTCCACATCACCATGTATAAGGTTAAAAATAAAGGTTATCCCTAGCATCGTTCTACGATTGGCTAAGGACGGCAAGTTTATTAATAGGAGTCTACTAGAGTAGAAAGGTAATCTTTGGTTTGCATCCCAATTTAAACCGTGTAGAGCGAAAAGTAAAAAGTTCTTTTGAACCGACTCAATGCGTTTACTATGGACGCCGTACTGAGGGCTCCAAACGCAGCAGCATCCATATTCTAGGATAGGACGAACTAAGGAAGTATATAAGGATTTAGTAACATAGGGGTCATTGAATTCCTTCGACCACCGTTTAATAAATCCAAGCACACCCCTGGCCCTATTCACCATAGACGAAATATGATCAATATAGTCAAGTTTTGGGTCCAAGCGGACGCCCAAATCGTCAACAGTATTAATTCTTTCCAAAGAGTAGCAGTATTACTCTACAATTTTGTGTACAATTTAATTAAAATCGGAATACTGTATCCTATAGCTTCCATAGGAACGATCGAGAAATTAATACAATTAAAAATTGTTGCTTTTTCATTTTAAACTAAATTTGATAAAATTTGAAATGTAGCCATTTCATATTACTCTACAATGTTATTTACATTTTTTTTTTTGAAAATCGGACTACTATATCTTACAGCTCCCATAGGAACGATCAAGAAATTAAAAAAATTAAAAATTATAAATTTTTCAATTTTCAACAGAATTTGACCAAATTTAAGATATAGCTATTTTATATTACATAACAAATTTGTTTCCTTTTTTTTCTATCTACTATATCCTATATCTCCCATAGGAACGATCGTGAAATTAATAATTAAAAAATATACCTTTTGCAATTTTCAACTGAATGTGATCAAATTTGTGATATAGCCATTTCATATAACTCTACAATTTTGTGTAAAATTGTATGAAAATCTGAATTCTATATCCCATAGCTCCCATAAGAACGATCGAGAAATTAATACATATAAAAATGATTGCTTTTTCAGTTTTCAACTGAATTTGATAAAATTTGAGATGTAGCCATTTCATATAACTCTACAATTTTATTTACATTTTGTTATGAAAGTCGGACTACTATATCCTATAGCTCCCATAGGAAAGATCGAGAAATTAATAAAATTACAAATTAAACCTTTTTCTGTTTTCATCTGAATGTGATCAAATTTGAGATATAGCCATTGAAATTAATAAAATTAAAAATTATACCTTTTTCAATTTTCAACTGAATGTGATCAAATTTGAGATATAGCCATTTCCTATTACTCTACAATTTTGTGTTTAATATTATGAGAATCGGACTACTATATCATATAGCTCCCATTAGAACGATCAAGAAATGAATACAATTAAAAATTATGACTTTTTCAGTGTTCAACAGAATTTTACCAAATTTAAGATATAGCCATTGAAATTAATAAAATTAAAAATTATACCATTTTCAATTTTCAACTGAATGTGATAAATTTTGAGATATAGCTCTTTCATATTACTCTACAATTTTGTGTACAATTTTATGAAAATCTGACTTCTATATCCCATAGCTCCCATAGGAACGATCGAGAAATTAATACAATTAAAAATTATTGCCTTTTCAGTTTTCAACTGAATTTGATCAAATTTGAGATATAGCCCTTTTATATTACTCTACAATGTTATTTACATTTTTTTTTTTTGAAAATCGGACTACTATATCTTACAGCTCCCATAGGAACGATCAAGAAATTTATAAAATTAAAAATTATAAATTTTTCAATTTTCAACAGAATTTGATCAAATTTGAGATATAGCTATTTTATATTACATAACAAATTTGTTTCCTATTTTTTTCTGTCTACAATATCCTATATCTCCCATTGGAACGATCGAGAAATTAATAAAATTAAAAATTATACCTTTTGCAATTTTCAACTGAATGTGATTAAATTTGTGATATAGCCATTTCATATTACTCTACAATTTTGTGTAAAATTTTATGAAAATCTGATTTCTATATCCCATAGCTCCCATAGGAACGATCGAGAAATTAATACAATTAAAAATTATTGCTTTTTCAGTTTTCAACTGAATTTGATTAAATTTGATATGTAGCCATTTCATATAACTCTACAATTTTATTTACATTTTGTTATGAAAGTCGGACTACTATATCCTATAGCTCCCATAGGAACGATCGAGAAATTAATAAAATTACAAATTAAACCTTTTTCTGTTTTCATCTGAATGTGATCAAATTTGAGATATAGCCATTGAAATTAATAAAATTAAAAATTATACCTTTTTCAATTTTCAACTGAATGTGATCAAATTTGAGATATAGCCATTTCCTATTACTCTACAATTTTGTGTTTAATATTATGAGAATCGGACTACTATATCATATAGCTCCCATTAGAACGATCAAGAAATGAATACAATTAAAAATTATGACTTTTTCAGTTTTCAACAGAATTTTACCAAATTTAAGATATAGCCATTGAAATTAATAAAATTAAAAATTATACCATTTTCAATTTTCAACTGAATGTGATAAATTTTGAGATATAGCTCTTTCATATTACTCTACAATTTTGTGTACAATTTTATGAAAATCGGACTACTATATCTTACAGCTCCCATAGGAACGATCAAGAAATTAATAAAATTAAAAATTATAAATTTTTCAATTTTCAACAGAATTTGATCAAATTTGAGATATAGCCATTTCATATTACTCTACAATGTTATTTACATTTTTTTTTTGAAAATCGGACTACTATATCTTACAGCTCCCATAGGAACGATCAAGAAATTTATAAAATTAAAAATTATAAATTTTTCAATTTTCAACAGAATTTGATCAAATTTGAGATATAGCTATTTTATATTACATAACAAATTTGTTTCCTATTTTTTTCTGTCTACAATATCCTATATCTCCCATTGGAACGATCGAGAAATTAATAAAATTAAAAATTATACCTTTTGCAATTTTCAACTGAATGTGATTAAATTTGTGATATAGCCATTTCATATTACTCTACAATTTTGTGTAAAATTTTATGAAAATCTGATTTCTATATCCCATAGCTCCCATAGGAACGATCGAGAAATTAATACAATTAAAAATTATTGCTTTTTCAGTTTTCAACTGAATTTGATTAAATTTGATATGTAGCCATTTCATATAACTCTACAATTTTATTTACATTTTGTTATGAAAGTCGGACTACTATATCCTATAGCTCCCATAGGAACGATCGAGAAATTAATAAAATTACAAATTATACCTTTTTCTGTTTTCAACTGAATGTGATCAAATTTGAGATATAGCCATTTCATATTACTCTACAATTTTGTGTTTAATATTATGAGAATCGGACTACTATATCATATAGCTCCCATTAGAACGATCAAGAAATGAATACAATTAAAAATTATGACTTTTTCAGTTTTCAACAGAATTTGACCAAATTTAAGATATAGCCATTGAAATTAATAAAATTAAAAATTATACCATTTTCAATTTTCAACTGAATGTGATCAAATTTGTGATATAGCCCTTTCATATGACTCTTCCAGTTTGTGTACAATTTTATGAAAATCTGATTACTATATACCATAACTCCCATAGGAACGATCGAGAAATTAATACAATTAAAAATGATTGCTTCTTTAGTTTTCAACTGAATTTGATCAAATTTGAGATAAAGCCATTTCATATAACTCTACAATTTTGTTTAAATTTTTTTATGAAAATCGGACTACTATTTCCTATAGCTCCCATAGGAACGATCGAGAAATTAATAAAATTAAAAATTATACCTTTTTCAACTTTCAACAGAATTTGATCAAATTTGAGATATAGCCATTTCATATTATTCTACAATTTTGTGTAAAATTTTATGAAAATCGGATAACTATATCATACATCTTCCATTGGAACGATCAAGAAATTAATACAATTAAAAATTATAACTTTTTCAGTTTTCAACAGATTTTCATCAAATTTAAGTTACAGCCATTTCATATTACTTGGACGTTGATGCACTTAGGTCAGTACATTCAAGTGGCCCGTATGACACCAGGCACGTGCCTGTTTGGGTTAGGTGTTAGTAGGCGCGATGGAAAATATAGGACAGAATACGAGGAAATTGACTACCGGCGTGCTGCCAGATTGTTAGCTTGCATGCTTACCAAGTGTGTAAGTATTAAAGATTTTAACTTGGGAAGGGTATCAACATTAGAGATTAGTGTGTACAAATCATTATAATTTGCACATAGCACTCTAAAAGGATCATGCAGTTCAAAGGAGGTTCTACAGTGGCGCAACACTAATGGGATATAGGATCTAGTAGTTCTACATGGTACATGGAAATTAAGCTGACTCAACAAGTCAGCACTTTCCACATCACCATGTATAAGTTTAAAAATAAAGGTTATCCCTAGCATCGTTCTACGATTGGCTAAGGACGGCAAGTTTATTAATAGGAGTCTACTAGAGTAGGAAGGTAATCTTTGGTTTGCATCCCAATTTAAACCGCGTAGAGCGAAAAGTAAAAAGTTCTTTTGAACCGACTCAATGCGTTTACTATGGACGCCGTACTGAGGGCTCCAAACGCAGCAGCATCCATATTCTAGGATAGGACGAACTAAGGAAGTATATAAAAATTTAGTAACATAGGGGTCATTGAATTCCTTCGACCACCGTTTAATAAATCCAAGCACACCCCTGGCCCTATTCACCATAGACGAAATATGATCAATAAAGTCAAGTTTTGGGTCCAAGCGGACGCGCAAATCGTCAACAGTATTAATTCTTTCCAAAGAGTAGCAGTATTACTCAACAATTTTAAGTACAATTTAATTAAAATCGGAAAACTGAATCCTATAGCTTCCATAGGAACGATCGAGAAATTAATTCAATTAAAAATTGTTGCTTTTTCAGTTTTCAACTGAATTTGATAAAATTTGAAATGTACCCATTTCATATTACTCTACAATGTTATTTACATTTTTTTTTTGAAAATCGGACTACTATATCTTACAGCTCCCATAGGAACGATCAAGAAATTAAAAAAATTAAAAATAATAAATTTTTCAATTTTCAACAGAATTTGATCAAATTTGAGAAATAGCTATTTTATATTACATAACAAATTTGTTTCCTTTTTTTTCTATATACTATATCCTATATCTCCCATAGGAACGATCGTGAAATTAAAAATTAAAAAATATACCTTTTGCAATTTTCAACTGAATGTGATCAAATTTGTGATATAGCACTTTCATATTACTCTACAATTTTGTGTACAATTTTATGAAAATCTGACTTCTATATCCCATAGCTCCCATAGGAACGATCGAGAAATTAATACAATTAAAAATTATTGCCTTTTCAGTTTTCAACTGAATGTGATCAAATTTGAGATATAGCCATTGAAATTAATAAAATTAAAAATTATACCTTTTTCAATTTTCAACTGAATGTGATCGAATTTGTGATATAGCCATTTCATATTACTTTACAATTTTGTGTTTAATATTATGAGAATCGGACTACTATATCATATAGCTCCCATTAGAACGATCAAGAAATGAATACAATTAAAAATTATGACTTTTTCAGTTTTCAACAGAATTTTACCAAATTTAAGATATAGCCATTGAAATTAATAAAATTAAAAATTATACCTTTTTCAACTTTCAACAGAATTTGATCAAATTTGAGATATAGCCATTTCATATTATTCTACAATTTTGTGTAAAATTTTATGAAAATCGGATAACTATATCATACAGCTTCCATTGGAACGATCAAGAAATTAATACAATTAAAAATTATAACTTTTTCAGTTTTCAACAGATTTTCATCAAATTTAAGTTACAGCCATTTCATATTACTTGGACGTTGATGCACTTAGGTCAGTACATTCAAGTGGCCCGTATGACACCAGGCACGTGCCTGTTTGGGTTAGGTGTTAGTAGGCGCGATGGAAAATATAGGACAGAATACGAGGAAATTGACTACCGGCGTGCTGCCAGATTTTTAGCTTGCATGCTTACCAAGTGTGTAAGTATTAAAGATATTAATTTGGGAAGGGTATCTACGTTAGAGATTAGTGTGTACAAATCATTATAATTTGCACATAGCACTCTAAAAGGCTCATGCAGTTCCAAGGAGGTTATACAGTGGCGCAACTATAATGGGATATAGGATTTAGTAGTTCTACATGGTACATGGAAATTAAGCTGACTCAACAAGTCAGCACTTTCCACATCACCATGTATAAGGTTAAAAATAAAGGTTATCCCTAGCATCGTTCTACGATTGGCTAAGGATGGCAAGTTTATTAATAGGAGTCTACTAGAGTAGGAAGGTAATCTTTGGTTTGCATCGCAATTTAAACCGCGTAGAGCGAAAAGTAAAAAGTTCTTTTGAACCGACTCAATGCGTTTACTATGGACGCCGTACTGAGGGCTCCAAACTCAGCATCCATATTCTAGGATAGAACGAACTAAGGAAGTATATAAGGATTTAGTAACATAGGGGTCATTGAATTCCTTCGACCACCGTTTAATAAATCCAAGCACACCCCTGGCCCTATTCACCATAGACGAAATATGATCAATAAAGTCAAGTTTTGGGTCCAAGCGGACGCCCAAATCGTCAACAGTATTAATTCTTTCCAAAGAGTAGCAGTATTACTCTACAATTTTGTATACAATTTGATTAAAATCGGAATACTGTATCCTATAGCTTCCATAGGAACGATCGAGAAATTAATTCAATTAAAAATTGTTGCTTTTTCAGTTTTCAACTAAATTTGATAAAATTTGAGATATAGCCATTTTGTATTACTCTTAAATTTTGTTTACATTTTTTTTTTAAATCGGACTACTAATCCTATGGCTCCCATAGGAACGATCAAGAAATTAATAAAATAAAAAATTTTAAATTTTAAATTTTCAACAGAATTTGATCAATTTTGGGATATAGCCATTTTATATTACTCTACAATTTTGTGTACAATTTTATGAAAATCTGTCTTCTATATCCCATAGCTCCCATAGGAACGATCGAGAAATTAATACAATTAAAAATTATTGCCTTTTCAGTTTTCAACTGAATTTGATCAAATTTGAGATATAGCCCTTTCATATTACTCTACAATGTTATTTACATTTTTTTTTTTGAAAATCGGACTACTATATCCTACAGCTCCCATAGGAACGATCAAGAAATTAATAAAATTAAAAATTATAACTTTTTCAATTTTCAACAGAATTTGATCAAATTTGAGATATAGCCATTTCATATTACTCTACAATGTTATTTACATTTTTTTTTTGAAAATCGGACTACTATATCTTACAGCTCCCATAGGAACGATCAAGAAATTTATAAAATTAAAAATTATAAATTTTTCAATTTTCAACAGAATTTGATCAAATTTGAGATATAGCTATTTTATATTACATAACAAATTTGTTTCCTATTTTTTTCTATCTACAATATCCTATATCTCCCATTGAAACGATCGAGAAATTAATAAAATTAAAAATTATACCTTTTGCAATTTTCAACTGAATGTGATCAAATTTGTGATATAGCCATTTCATATTACTCTACAATTTTGTGTAAAATTTTATGAAAATCTGATTTCTATATCCCATAGCTCCCATTGGAACGATCGAGAAATTAATACAATTAAAAATTATTGCTTTTTCAGTTTTCAACTGAATTTGATCAAATTTGAGATGTAGCCATTTCATATAATTCTACAATTTTATTTAGATTTTTTTTTTTGAATAGCGGTTTACTATATCCTAAAGCTCCCATAGGAACGATTGAAAAATCAATAAAGCTAAAAATTATATCATTTTCAATTTTCAACTGAATTTGATCAAATTTGAGATATAGGCATTTCATATTACTCTAAAATTTTTTGTACAATTTTTTGAAAATCGGATAACTATATCATACAGCTCCGATTGGAACGATCGAGAAATTAATACAATTACTCTACAATTTTGTGTACAATTTGATTAAAATCTGACTTCTATATCCCATAGCTCCCATAGGAACGATCGATTAATACATATAAAAATTATTGGTTTTTCAGTTTTCAACTGAATTTAATAAAATTTGAGATGTAGCCATTTCATATAACTCTACAATTTTATTTACATTTTGTTATGAAAGTCGGACTACTATATCCTATAGCTCCCATAGGAACGATCGAGAAATTAATAAAATTAAAAATTATACCTTTTTCACTTTTCAACTGAATGTGATCAAATTTGAGATATAGCCATTGAAATAAATAAAATTAAAAATTATACCTTTTTCAATTTTCAACTGAATGTGATCAAATTTGTGATATAGCCATTTCATATTACTCTTCCATTTTGTGTACAATTTTATGAAAATCTCATTACTATATACAAAAAGTCCCATAGGAACGATCAAGAAATTAATACAATTAAAAATTATTGCTTTTTCAGTTTTCAACTGAATTTGATAAAATTTGAGATATAGCTATTTTATATTACATCACAATTTTGTTTCCTTTTTTTAATCGGTCTACTATATCCTATATCTCCCATGGAACGATCGAGAAATTAATAAAATTAAAAATTATGACTTTTTCAATTTTCAACAGAATTTGATCAAATTTAAGATATAGCTATTTTATATTACATAACAATTTTGTTTCCATTTTTTTTCTGTCTACAATATCCTATATCTCCCATTGGAACGATCGAGAAATTAATAAAATTAAAAATTATGACTTTTTCAATTTTCAACAGAATTTGATCAAATTTAAGATATAGCTATTTTATATTACATAACAAATTTGTTTCCTTTTTTTTCTGTCTACAATATCCTATATCTCCCATTGGAACGATCGAGAAATTAATAAAATTAAAAATTATACCTTTTTCAATCTTCAACAGAATTTGATCAAATTTGAGATATCCATTTCATATTACTCTACAATTTTGTGTAAATTTTTATGAAAATCGGATAACTATATCATACAGCTTCCATTGGAACGATCAAGAAATTAATACAATTACAAATTATTGGTTTTTCAGTTTTCAACTGAATTTGATTAAATTTGATATGTAGACATTTCATATAACTCTACAATTTTATTTACATTCTTTTTTGAAAATCGGACTACTATATCCTACAGCTCCCATAGGAACGATCGAGAAATTAATAAAATTACAAATTATAACTTTTTCTGTTTTCAACAGATTTTCATCAAATTTAAGTTATAGCCATTTCATTTTACTTGGACGTTGATGCACTTAGGTCAGTACATTCAAGTGGCCCGTATGACACCAGGCACGTGCCTGTTTGGGTTAGGTGTTAGTAGGCGCGATGGAAAATATAGGGCAGAATACGAGGAAATTGACTACCGGCGTGCTGCCAGATTTTTAACTTGCATGCTTACCAAGTGTGTAAGTATTAAAGATATTAATTTGGGAAGGGTATCTACGTTAGAGATTAGTCTGTACAAATCATTATAATTTGCACATAGCACTCTAAAAAGGCTCATGCAGTTCAAAGGAGGTTCAACAGTGGCGCAAATTTAATGGGATATAGGATCTGGTAGTTCTACATGGTACGTGGAAAATAAGCTGACTCAACAAGTCAGCACTTTCCACATCACCATGTATAAGGTTCAAAATAAAGGTTATCCCTAGCATCGTTCTACGATTGGCTAAGAACGGCAAGTTTATTAATAGGAGTCTACTAGAGTAGGAAGGTAATCTTTGGTTTGCATCCCAATTTAAACCGCGTAGAGCGAAAAGTAAAAAGTTCTTTTGAACCGACTCAATGCGTTTACTATGGACGCCGTACTGAGGGCTCCAAACTCAGCATCCATATTCTAGGATAGAACGAACTAAGAAAGTATATAAGGATTTAGTAACATAGGGGTCATTGAATTCCTTCGACCACCGTTTAATAAATCCAAGCACACCCCTGGCCCTATTCACCATAGACGAAATATGATCAATAAAGTCAAGTTTTGGGTCCAAGCGGACGCCCAAATCGTCAACAGTATTAATTCTTTCCAAAGAGTAGCAGTATTACTCTACAATTTTGTGTACAATTTTATTAAAATCGGAATTCTGTATCCTATAGCTCCCATAGGAACGATTGAGAAATTAATAAAATTAAAAATTATATACTTTTTCAGTTTTCAACTGAATTTGATACATTTTGAGATATAGACCTTTCATATTACTCTACAATGTTATTTACATTTTTTTTTTGAAAATCGGACTACTATATCTTACAGCTCCCATAGGAACGATCAAGAAATTAATAAAATTAAAAATTATAAATTTTTCAATTTTCAACAGAATTTGATCAAATTTGAGATATAGCTATTTTATATTACATAACAAATTTGTTTCCTATTTTTTTCTATCTACTATATCCTATATCTCCCATAGGAACGATCGATGAAATTAATAAAATTAAAAAATATACCTTTTGCAATTTTCAACTGAATGTGATTAAATTTGTGATATAGCCATTTCATATAACTCTACAATTTTGTGTAAAATTTTATGAAAATCTGAATTCTATATCCCATAGCTCCCATAAGGAACGATCGAGAAATTAATACAATATAAAAATTATTGCTTTTTCAGTTTTCAACTGAATTTGATTAAATTTGATATATAGCCATTTCATATATACTCTTCAATTTTGTTTATATTTTTTTTTTGAAATCGGACTACTATATCCTATAGCTCCCATAGGAACGATCGAGAAATTAATAAAACTAAAAATTATATAATTTTTAGTTTTCAACTGAATGTGATCAATTTTGAGATATAGCCATTTCATATTACTCTACAATTTTGTGTACAATTTTATGAAAATCTGACTTCTATATCCCATAGCTCCCATAGGAACGATCGAGAAATTAATACAATTAAAAATTATATGCTTTTTCAATTTTCAACTGAATTTGATCAAATTTGAGATATAGCCATTTCATATTACTCTACAATTTTTTGTTTAATTTTATGAAAATCGGACTAACTATATCATATAGCTCCGATTGGAACGATCGAGAAATTAATACAATTAAAAATCTACAACTTTGTGTACAATTTGATTAACATCGAATTTTACTATATCCCATAGATCCCATAGGAACGATCGAAATTAATACATATTAAAAATTATTGGTTTCTTCAATTTTCAACTGAATTTAATAAAATTTGAGATGTAGCCATTTCATATAACTCTACAATTTTATTTACATTTTGTTATGAAAGTCGGACTACTATATCCTATAGCTCCCATAGGAACGATCGAGAAATTAATACAATTAAAAATTATTGCTTTTTCAGTTTTCAACTGAATTTGATCAAATTTGAGATATAGCCATTTCATATAACTCTACAATTTTGTTTAAATTTTTTTATGAAAATCGGACTACTATTTCCAATAGCTCCCATAGGAACGATCGATAAATTAATAAAATTAAAAATTATACCTTTTTCAATTTTCAACAGAATTTGATCAAATTTGTGATATAGCCATTTCATATTATTCTACAAATTTGTGTAAAATTTTATGAAAATCGGATAACTATATCATACAGCTTCCATTGGAACGATCAAGAAATTAATACAATTAAAAATTATAACTTTTTCAGTTTTCAACAGATTTTCATCAAATGTAAGATACAGCCATTTCATATGATTCTACAATTTTGTGTACACTTTGAATAAAATCGGACTACTGTATCGTATAGCTTCCATAGGAACGATCGATAAATTAATACAATTAAAAATTGTTGCTTTTTCAGTTTTAAACTGAATTTGATCAAATTTTAGATATAGCCATTTCATATAACTCTACAATTTTGCTTACAGTTTTTTTTTTTTAATTCGGACTACTATATCCTATAGGTCCCACAGGAACGATCAAGAAATTAATAAAATTAAAAATGATTGCTTTTTCAGTTTTCAACAGAATTTGATCGAATTTTAGATACAGCCATATCATATTACTCTACAATTTTTTGTAAAATTTTATGAAAGTCGGATATCTATGTCAAACAGCTCCCATTGGAACGATCAAGAAATTAATACAATTACAAATTATAACTTTTTCAGTTTTCAACAGATTTTCATCAAATTTAAGTTACAGCCATTTCATATGATTCTACAATTTTGTGTACACTTTGAATAAAATCGGACTACTGTATCGTATAGCTTCCATAGGAACGATCGATAAATTAATACAATTAAAAATTGTTGCTTTTTCAGTTTTAAACTGAATTTGATCAAATTTTAGATATAGCCATTTCATATAACTCTACAATTTTGCTTACAGTTTTTCTTTTTTTAATTCGGACTACTATATCCTATAGGTCCCATAGGAACGATCAAGAAATTAATAAAATTAAAAATTATTGCTTTTTCAGTTTTCAACAGAATTTGATTAAATTTTAGATACAGCCATTTCATATTACTCTACAATTTTTTGTAAAATTTTATGAAATTTGGTTTCTTTACCATACAGCTTCCATTCGAACGATCGAGAAATTAATACAATTAAAAATTATAACTTATATATAGCTCCCATAGGAACGATCGAGAAATAAATAAATTAAAAATTATTGTTTTTCAGTTTTCAACAGAATTTGATCATATTTTAGATATAGCCATTTCATATTAATCTACAATTTTGTGTACAATTTGATTAAAATTGGACTACTGTATCCTATAGCCTCCATAGGAACAATCGAGAAATTACTAAAATTTAAAATTACAACTTGTTCAATTTTCAACAGAATTTGATCAAATTTGAGATATAGCCATATTATATTACTCTTCAATGTTGCTTATTTATTTTTTTTTTTAAATCGGACTACTATATCCTATACCATACTATCCTATAGCTCCCATAGGAACGATCGAGAAATTAATACATTTAAAAATTATTGCTTTTTCAGTTTTCAACAGAATTTGATCAAATTTTAGATATAGCCATTTCATATTACTCTACAATTTTTTGTAAAATTTTATGAAAATCGGATTACTTTACCATACAGCTCCCATTGGAACGATCGAGAAATTAATACAATAAAAAATTAAAACTTTTCAGTTTTCAACAGATTTTCATCAAATTTAAGTTACAGCCATTTTATATTACTCTAAAATTTTGTAAACAACTTGATTAAAATCGGACTACTGTGTCCCATAGCTTCCATAGGAACGATCGAGAAATTAATACAATTAAAAATTATTGCTTTTTCAGTTTTAAACTGAATTTGATCAAATTTGAGATATAGCCATTTCATATTACTCTTCAATGTTGCTTAATTTTTTTTTTTGAAAATCGGACTACTATATCCTATAGCTCCCATAGGAACGATCGAGAAATTAATACATTTAAAAATTATTGCTTTTTCAGTTTTCAACTGAATTTGATCAAATTTTAGATATAGCCATTTCATATTACTCTTCAATGTTTCTTAATTTTTTTTTTTTTTTTTTGAAAATCGGACTACTATATCCTATAGCTCCCATAGGAGCGATCGAGAAATAAATGAATTAAAAATTATTGTTTTTCAGTTTTCAACAGAATTTGATCAAATTTTAGATATAGCCATTTCACATTACTCTACAATTTTTGTGTAAAATTTTATGAAAATCGGATTACTTTACCATACAGCTTCCATTCGAACGATCGAGTAATTAATACAATTAAAAATTATTGCTTTTTCAGTTTTCAACAGAATTTGATCAAATTTTAGATATAGCCATTTCATATTACTCTACAATTTTTTGTAAAATTTTATGAAAATCGGATTACTTTACCATACAGCTCCCATTGGAACGATCGAGAAATTAATACAATAAAAAATTAAAACTTTTCAGTTTTCAACAGATTTTCGATCAAATTTAAGTTACAGCCATTTTATATTACTCTAAAATTTTGTAAACAACTTGATTAAAATCGGACTACTGTGTCCCATAGCTTCCATAGGAACGATCGAGAAATTAATACAATTAAAAATTATTGCTTTTTCAGTTTTAAACTGAATTTAATTAAATTTGAGATATAGCCATATTATATTACTCTTCAATGTTGCTTATTTATTTTTTTTTTAAAATCGGACTACTATATCCTATACTATACTATCCTATAGCTCCCATAGGAACGATCGAGAAATTAATACATTTAAAAATTATTGCTTTTTCAGTTTTCAACAGAATTTGATCAAATTTTAGAAATAGCCATTTCATATTACTCTACAACTTTTTGTGAAATTTTATGAAATTCGGATTACTATATCATACAGGTCCTATTGGAAAAATATAATTAAACATTATAACTTTTTCAGTTTTCAACAGAATTTGATCAAATTTGAGATATAGCTATTTCATATTAATCTACAATTTTGTGTACAATTTGATTAAAATTGGACTACTGCATCCTATAGCCTCCATAGGAACGATCGAGAAATTAATACAATTAAAAATTATTGCCATTTTACA